>NC_088419.1:85711466-85771466 GCF_034236695.1 Oncorhynchus nerka | reverse complement strand
ATAAACCTACACTCCCTGGCTGTAAGTGTATAGACCTACACTCCCTGGCTCTAAGTGTATAAACCTACACTCCCTGGCTGTAAGTGTATAAACCTACACTCCCTGGCTGTAAGTGTATAAACCTACACTCCCTGGCTGTAAGTGTATAAACCTACAGTACACTCCCTGGCTGTAAGTGTATAAACCTACACTCCCTGGCTGTAAGTGTGTAAACCTACAGTACACTCCCTGGCTGTAAGTGTATAAACCTACACTCCCTGGCTGTAAGTGTATAAACCTACACTCCCTGGCTGTAAGTGTATAAACCTACACTCCCTGGCTGTAAGTGTATAAACCTACACTCCCTGGCTGTAAGTGTATAAACCTACACTCCCTGGCTGTAAGTGTATAAACCTACACTCCCTGGCTGTAAGTGTATAAACCTACACTCCCTGGCTGTAAGTGTATAAACCTACACTCCCTGGCTGTAAGTGTATGAACCTACACTCCCTGGCTGTAAGTGTATGAACCTACACTCCCTGTCTGTAAGTGTATAAACCTACACTCCCTGGCTGTAAGTGTATGAACCTACACTCCCTGGCTGTAAGTGTATAAACCTACACTCCCTGGCTGTAAGTGTATAAACCTACAGTACACTCCCTGGCTGTAAGTGTATAAACCTACACTCTCTGGCTGTAAGTGTATAAACCTACACTCCCTGGCTGTACGTGAATAAACCTACAGTACACTCCCTGGCTGTACGTGAATAAACCTACAGTACACTCCCTGGCTGTACGTGAATAAACTTACAGTACACTCCCTGGCTGTACGTCAATAAACCTACAGTACACTCCCTGGCTGTACGCGAATAAACCTACAGTACACTCCCTGGCTGTACGTGAATAAACTTACAGTACACTCCCTGGCTGTACGTGAATAAACCTACAGTACACTCCCTGGCTGTACGTGAATAAACCTACAGTACACTCCCCTGGCTGTAAGTGTATAAACCTACAGCACACCCCCTGGCTGTACGTGAATAAACCTACACTCCCCTGGCTGTACGTGAATAAACCTACACTCCCCTGGCTGTAAGTGTATAAACCTACAGTACACTCCCTGGCTGTACGTGAATAAACCTACAGTACACTCCCTGGCTGTACGTGAATAAACCTACAGTACACTCCCTGGCTGTACGTGAATAAACCTACAGTACACTCCCCTGGCTGTAAGTGTATAAACCTACAGTACACCCCCTGGCTGTACGTGAATAAACCTACAGTACACTCCCTGGCTGTACGTGAATAAACCTACACTCCCCTGGCTGTAAGTGTATAAACCTACACTCCCTGGCTGTACGTGAATAAACCTACACTCCCCTGGCTGTAAGTGTATAAACCTACACTCCCTGGCTGTAAGTGTATAAACCTGCAGTACACTCCCTGGCTGTAAGTGCATAAACCTACAGTACACTCCCTGATTGTAAGTGTATAAACCTACACTCCCTGGCTGTAAGTGTATAGACCTACACTCCCTGGCTCTAAGTGTATAAACCTACACTCCCTGGCTGTAAGTGTATAAACCTACACTCCCTGGCTGTAAGTGTATTAACCTACACTCCCTGGCTGTAAGTGTATAAACCTACACTCCCTGGCTGTAAGTGTATAAACCTACACTCCCTGGCTGTAAGTGTATAAACCTAAAGTACACTCCCTGGCTGTAAGTATATAAACCTACAGTACACTTCCTGGCTGTAAGTGTGTAAACCGACACTCCCCGGCTGTAAGTGTATAAACCTACACTCCCTGGCTGTACGTGAATAAACCTACACTCCCTGGCTGTAAGTGTATAAACCTACACTCCCTGGCTGTAAGTGTATAAACCTACACTCCCTAGCTGTAAGTATGTAAACCTACACTCCCTGGCTGTAAGTGTATAAACCTACACTCCCTGGCTGTAAGTGAATAAACCTACACTCCCTGGCTGTAAGTGTATTAACCTACACTCCCTAGCTGTAAGTGTGTAAACCTACACTCCCTGGCTGTAAGTGTATAAACCTACACTCCCTGGCTGTAAGTGTATAAACCTACACTCCCTGGCTGTAAGTGAATAAACCTACACTCCCTAGCTGTAAGTGTGTAAACCTACACTCCCTGGCTGTAAGTGTGTAAACCTACAGTACACTCCCTGGCTGTAAGTGTATAAACCTACACTCCATGGCTGTAAGTGAATAAACCTACACTCCCTGGCTGTAAGTGAATAAACCTACACTCCCTGGCTGTAAGTGTATTAACCTACACTCCCTAGCTGTAAGTGTGTAAACCTACACTCCCTGGCTGTAAGTGTGTAAACCTACACTACACTCCCTGGCTGTAAGTGTATAAACCTACACTCCCTGGCTGTAAGTGTATAAACCTACACTCCCTGGCTGTAAGTGTATAAACCTACACTCCCTGGCTGTAAGTGTATTAACCTACACTCCCTAGCTGTAAGTGTGTAAACCTACACTCCCTGGCTGTACGTGAATAAACCTACACTCCCTGGCTGTAAGTGTATAAACCTACACTCCCTGGCTGTAAGTGTATAAACCTACACTCCCTAGCTGTAAGTGTGTAAACCTACACTCCCTGGCTGTAAGTGTATAAACCTACACTCCCTGGCTGTAAGTGAATAAACCTACACTCCCTGGCTGTACGTGAATAAACCTACACTCCCTGGCTGTAAGTGTGTAAACCTACACTACACTCCCTGGCTGTAAGTGTATAAACCTACACTCCCTGGCTGTAAGTGTATAAACCTACACTCCCTGGCTGTAAGTGTATAAACCTACACTCCCTGGCTGTAAGTGTATAAACCTACACTCCCTGGCTGTAAGTGTATAAACCTACACTCCCTGGCTGTACGTGAATAAACCTACACTCCCTGGCTGTAAGTGTATAAACCTACACTCCCTGGCTGTAAGTGTATAAACCTACACTGCCTTGCTGTAAGTGTATAAACCCACACTCCCTGGCTGTAAGTGTATAAACCTACACTCCCTGGCTGTAAGTGTATAAACCTACACTCCCTGGCTGTAAGTGTATGAACCTACAATCCCTGGTTGTAAGTGTATAAACCTAAAGTACACTCCCTGGCTGTAAGTGTATAAACCTACACTCCCTGGCTGTAAGTGTATAAACCTACACTCCCTGGCTGTAATTGTATAAACCTACACTCCCTGGCTGTAAGTGTATAAACCTACACTCCCTGGCTGTAAGTGTATAAACCTACACTCCCTGGCTGTAATTGTATAAACCTACACTCCCTGGTTGTAAGTGTATAAACCTACACTCCCTGGCTGTAAGTGTATAAACCTACACTCCCTGGCTGTAAGTGTATAAACCTACACTCCCTGGCTGTAATTGTATAAACCTACACTCCCTGGTTGTAAGTGTATAAACCTACACTCCCTGGCTGTAAGTGTATAAACCTACACTCCTTGGCTGTAAGTGAATAAACCTACACTCCCTGGCTATAAGTGTATAAACCTACAGTACACCCCCTGGCTGTAAGTGTGTAAACCTACACTCCCTTGCTGTAAGTATATAAACCTACACTTCCACGTCTTCTCCGTGCCCTCTTCCCCTGCTATTCTCCTCTTCCCCCGCCACGCTCATCCTCCCCCTCTTCCATGTGCCCTCTTCCCCCGCTACTCTCCTCTTGCCCCGCTACTCTCCTCTTCCCCCTCTACTCTCCTCTTCCCCCTCTTCCCCTGTCCCCTCCTCCCCCTCTACTCTCCTCTTCCCCCTCTTCCCCTGTCCCCTCCTCCCCCTCTACTCGCCTCTTCCCCCTCTTCCCCTGTCCCCTCCTCCCCCTCTACTCTCCTCTTCCCCCTCTTCCCCTATCCCCTCCTCCCCTCTACTCTTCTCTTCTTCCTCTTCCCCTGTCCCCTTCTCCCCCTCTACTCTCCTCTTCCCCTGTCCCCTCATCCCCCTCTACTCCCCTCTTCCCCTGTCCCCTCCTCCCCCTCTACTCTCCTCTTCCCCCTCTTCCCCTGTCCCCTCCTCCCCTCTACTCTCCTCTTCCCCTGTCCCCTCCTCCCCTCTACTCTCCTCTTCCCCCTCTTCCCCTGTCCCCTCCTCCCCCTCTACTCTCCTCTTCCCCTCACCTCTCTGGTCTGGGAGTGTGGCCCAGGAGGGATGTTAAACATCTGTTCAGCATGTGTTGTCAATCCCACCTCTCTCCACCTCTCTAACGCCCTGCCTCTGTTCTCCTTTGCTCTGAGGTGGGCTGCTGTGGGCACAAGTACAAGTCCCCCCACCCCCTTTCTCTCTCTCTTCTTTCTCTCCAGTCACACCCATCTCTTTTTCTCCCTATCTCTCCATCGCACCCTCCCTTCTTACCCCACTTTCACTCTCCCCCTCTCTCCATCTCCCTCTCCCTACCAGTCTCCTCTGACACAAAGTCCTCTTGTATTCCATTGGACTGTGTACACCATGTGTATCCTGTGCACATGAATAATAAACTTGACTCCTCCCACCCTAAACCCAGGCCAGCTAATAACACCTCCATCCACCCAACAAAAACACAGCACTTTTGCGTTTTTTTCAGTCCTTGCTCCTTTCATATTCTGCTGCGTAGCGTTTTCTCCAACGCTGAATAAATGTTGACTTTATTTTGGTTCTGTCGAATTCCTCGGCAGGCTTTGCTTCCATGGATTATGTTGGGTGCTTGTGGGCCTTATAAGGTTCTGTGTGGCAGAGAGAAGGTTTTACTGTGTGCTGCATTCCTGAAACACTCTCCCTCTCTCTTCCCCCTGTCCCTCTCCCCATCTCTTCCCCCTGTCCTCTCCCTCTCTCTTTCCCCTGTCCCTCTCCCTCTCTCTTCCCCTGTCCCTCTCCCCATCTCTTCCCCTGTCCCTCTCCCCATCTCTTCCCCCTGTCCCTCTCCCTCTCTCTTCCCCCCTGTCCCTCTCCCTCTCTCTTCCCCCTGTCCCTCTCCCCATCTCTTCCCCTTGTCCCTCTCCCTATCTCTTCCCCCTGTCCCTCTCCCTCTCTCCCCCTCCCCCTCTCCCCCTCTCTTCCCCCTGTTCCTCTCCCTCTCTCCTCCCCCCTCTCCCTCTCTTCCCCCTGTCCCTCTCCCTCTCTCCTCCCCTGTCCCTCTCCCTCTCTCTTCCCCTGTCCCTCTCCCTCTCTCCTCCCCTGTCCCTCTCCCTCTCTCTCCCCCTGTACCTCTCCCACTCTCTTCCCCCTGTCCCTCTCCCTCTCTCTTCCCCCTGTCCCTCTCCCTCTCTCCTCCCCTGTCCCTCTCCCTCTCTCTTCCCCTGTCCCTCTCCCTCTCTCTTCCCCTTGTCCCTCTCCCTCTCTCCTCCCCTGTCCCTCTCCCTCTCACCTCCCCTGTCCCTCTCCCTCTCTCTTCCCCCTGTCCCTCTCCCTCTCTTCCCCCTGTCCCTCTCCCACTCTCTTCCCCCTGTCCCTCTCCCTCTCTCCTCGCCCTCTCCTCTCTCTTCCCCCTGTGACTCTCCCACTCTCTTCCCCCTGTCCCTCTCCCACTCTCATCCCCCTGTCCCTCTCCCCCTCTCTCTTCCCCCTGTCCCTCTCCCCTCTCTCTTCCCCCTCTCCCTCTCTCTTCCCCTGTTCCTCTCCCACTCTCTTCCCCCTGTCCCTCTCCCTCTCTCTTCCCCCTGTCCCTCTCCCTATCTCTTCCCCCTGTCCCTCTCCCTCTCTCTTCCCCCTCCCTCTCTCTTCCCCCTTTTCCTCTCCCTCTCGCCTCCCCCTTTTCCTCTCCCTCTCTCTTCCCCCTGTTCCTCTCCCTCTCTCTTCCCCTGTCCCTCTCCCTCTCTCCTCTCCCTGTTCCTCTCCCTCTCTCTTCCCCTGTCCCTCTCCCTCTCACTACCCCTGTTCCTCTCCCTCTCTCTTCCCTTGTCCATCTCCCTCTCACTACCCCCTGTCCCTCTCCCTCTCTCTTCCCCCTGTCCCTCTACCACTCTCTTCCACCTGTCCCTCTCTCCTCCCCTTGTGCCTCTCCCTCTCTCTTCCCCCTGTTCCTCTCCCTCTCTCTTCCCCTGTCCCTCTCCCTCTCTCTTCCCCCTGTCCCTCTCCCTCTCTCTTCCCCCTGTCCCTCTCCCTCTCTCCTCCCCTGTCCCTCTCCCTCCCTCTCTCTTCCCCCTGTCCCTCTCCCTCTTCCCCCTGTCCCTCTCCCTCTCTCTTCCCCCTGTCCCTCTCCCTCTCTCCTCCCCCCTGTCCCTCTCCCTCTCTCTTCCCCCTGTCCCTCTCCCACTCTCTTCCCCTGTCCCTCCCACTCTCTTCCCCCTGTCCCTCTCCCACTCTCTTCCCCCTGTCCCTCTCCCACTCTCTTCCCCCTGTCCCTCTCCCTCTCTCTTCCCCCTGTCCCTCTCCCTCTCTCTTCCCCCTGTCCCTCTCCCTCTCTCTTCCCCCTGTCCCTATCCCTCTCTCTTCCCCCTGTCCCTCTCCCTCTCTCCTCCACCTCTCCCCCTCTCTTCCCCCTGTCCCTCTCCACTCTCTTCCCCCTGTCCCTCTCCATCTCTCTTCCCCTGTCCCTCTCCCTCTCTCCTCCCCCTCTCCCTCTCTCTTCCCCCTGTGCCTCTCCCCCCTCTCTTCCCCCTGTCCCTCTCCCACTCTCTTCCCCCTGTCCCTCTCCCTCTCTCTTCCCCCCTGTCCCTCTCCCTCTCTCTTCCCCCTCCCTCTCTCTTCCCCCTGTTCCTCTCCCTCTCTTTTCCCCCTGTCCCTCTCGCCTCCCCCTTTTTCCTCTCCCTCTCTCTTCCCCTGTTCCTCTCCCTTTCTCTTCCCCCTGTCCCTCTCCCTCTCTCCTCTCCCTGTTCCTCTCCCTCTCTCTTCCCCTGTCCCTCTCCCTCTCACTACCCCCCCTGTTCCTCTCCCTCTCTCTTCCCTTGTCCATCTCCCTCTCACTACCCCCTGTCCCTCTCCCTCTCTCTTCCCCCTGTCCCTCTACCACTCTCTTCCACCTGTCCCTCTCTCTCCCCTTGTGCCTCTCCCTCTCTCTTCCCCTGTCCCTCTCCCTCTCTCTTCCCCCTGTCCCTCTCCCTCTCTCTTCCCCCTGTCCCTCTCCCTCTCTCCTCCCCCTGTCCCTCTCCCTCCCTCTCTCTTCCCCCTGTCCCTCTCCCACTCTCTTCCCCCTGTCCCTCTCCTCTCTCTTCCCCCTGTCCCTCTCCCTCTCTCCTCCCCTGTCCCTCTCCCTCTCTCTTCCCCCTGTCCCTCTCCCACTCTCTTCCCCCTGTCCCTCTCCCACTCTCTTCCCCCTGTCCCTCTCCCACTCTCTTCCCCCTGTCCCTCTCCCTCTCTCTTCCCCCTGTCTCTCTCCCTCTCTCTTCCCCCTGTCCCTCTCCCTCTCTCTCCCCCTGTCCCTATCCCTCTCTCTTCCCCCTGTCCCTCTCCCTCTCTCTTCCCCCTGTCCCTCTCCCTCTCTCCTCCACCTCTCCCCTCTCTTCCCCCTGTCCCTCTCCCTCTCTCTCTTCCCCCTGTCCCTCTCCCTCTCTCCTCCCCCTCTCCCTCTCTCTTCCCCCTGTGCCTCTCCCACTCTCTTCCCCCCCTGTCCCTCTCCCACTCTCTTCCCCTGTCCCTCTCCCTCTCTCTTCCCCTGTCCCTCTCCCTCTCTCTTCCCCCTCCCTCTCTCTTCCCCCTGTTCCTCTCCCTCTCTTTTCCCCCTGTCCCTCTCGCCTCCCCCTTTTTCCTCTCCCTCTCTCTTCCCCCTGTTCCTCTCCCTTTCTCTTCCCCTGTCCCTCTCCCTCTCTCCTCTCCCTGTTCCTCTCCCTCTCTCTTCCCCTGTCCCTCTCCCTCTCACTACCCCCTGTTCCTCTCCCTCTCTCTTCCCTTGTCCATCTCCCTCTCACTACCCCCTGTCCCTCTCCCTCTCTCTTCCCCCTGTCCCTCTACCACTCTCTTCCACCTGTCCCTCTCTCCTCCCCTTGTTCCTCTCCCTCTCTCTTCCCCTGTTCCTCTCCCTCTCACTACCCCCTGTTCCTCTCCTTCTCTTCCCCCTGTCCCTCTCCCACTCTCTTCCCCCTGTCCTTCTCCCACTCTCTTCCCCCTGTCCCTCTCCCTCTCTCTTCCCCCTCCCTCTCTCTTCCCCTGTTCCTCTCCCTCTCTTTTCCCCCTGTCCCTCTCGCCTCCCCCTTTTTCCTCTCCCTCTCTCTTCCCCCTGTTCCTCTCCCTCTCTCTTCCCCCTGTCCCTCTCCCTCTCTCCTCTCCCTGTTCCTCTCCCTCTCTCTTCCCCTGTCCCTCTCCCTCTCACTACCCCCTGTTCCTCTCCCTCTCTCTTCCCTTGTCCATCTCCCTCTCACTACCCCCTGTCCCTCTCCCTCTCTCTTCCCCCTGTCCCTCTACCACTCTCTTCCACCTGTCCCTCTCTCCTCCCCTTGTTCCTCTCCCTCTCTCTTCCCCCTGTCCCTCTCCTCTCTTCCCCCTGTCCTTCTCCCACTCTCTTCCCCTGTCCCTCTCCCTCTCTCTTCCCCCTGTTCCTCTCCCTCTCTCTTCCCCCTGTCCCTCTCCCTCTCTCCTCTCCCTGTCCCTCTCCCTCTCTCTTCCCCTGTCCCTCTCCCTCTCACTACCCCTGTTCCTCTCCCTCTCTCTTCCCTTGTCCATCTCCCTCTCACTACCCCCTGTTCCTCTCCCTCTCTCTTCCCCTGTCCCTCTCCCACTCTCTTCCACCTGTCCCTCTCTCCTCCCCTTGTTCCTCTCCCTCTCTCCTCCCCTGTTCCTCTCCCTCTCTCTTCCCCCTGTTCCTCTCCCTCTCTCTTCCCCCTGTCCCTCTCCCTCTCACTACCCCCTGTTCCTCTCCCTCTCACTACCCCCGTTCCTCTCCCTCTCTCCCCCTGTTTCCTCTCCCTCTCTTCCCCCTGTTCCTCTCCCTCTCTTCCTCCTGTACCTCTCCCTCTCTCTTCCACCTGTCCCTCTCCCTCTCTCCTCTCCCTGTTCCTCTCCCTCTCTCCTCCCCTGTTCCTCTCCCTCTCTCTCCTCCCCCTGTTCCTCTCCCTCTCTTCCCCCCCTGTTCCTCTCCCTCTTCCTTCCTCCTTTCCTCTCCCTCTCTCCTCCCCCTGTTCCTCTCCCTCTCTTCCTCCTGTCCCTCTCTCTCTCTTCCTCCTGTCCCTCTCTCTCTCTTCCCCTGTTCCTCTCCCTCTCTCTTCCCCCCGTTCCTCTCACCCTCTTCTTTCCCCTTTTCCTCTCTCTCTCTCTCTCTCTCTCTCTCTCTCTCTCTCTCTCTCTCTTTGTCTCTCTCTCTGTCTCTCTCTCTGTGACAGGCTGATACCCAAGGATCCATCAGAAGATGATCAATGTTCACAGAGAGAAAACCAGACTTCAAACATCCATCTAGGCCTAAATTGAATGAGAGCTGATGTTTGGTGGTGTCGGAGGTGTTGGAGATATCAAATCAGTGAGCAGCTGCTCTTGATCATCGTCTCGTAGCCACACCCATCCCACTGGCATTAGAAGTTCAGAACGAGGAAGTGTGGGCTATATAGAAATAATGTTGCTCAAATTGAAAATGAATAAACTAAATAATGATTTCTATCAGCCTAATCAAGGTGTAGATTACATCTCACATTCCAGTGTTCCAATTTGTAAACAGGCTGCATTAGATTTCTGTTAATGTGACTCCATGCAGCTTTAGGTATAATGCCAGGAGCTGCTTGTGGATTTGACAGCTCTAACACAGTTCCACCTCCGACACCGCCAAAACAACCGCTAACCGGATCTCATGTTCTTTATTTCCACTAAACACAGTTGTAGCAGATTCCATCTGCGCAAGAATACATGCTTTCATTTATGAGAAGTGCAATCAATCTTTCTACATCCATGATGTTGAACTTTATTCCTATGATATTACAGCATTATTCCAGACGATCAGCTAAATTACACTTTGAATGTCATTATCCTTCGTCTTCAGCTGGCCAAACTGCTGACTAATGTCTCTGTGTGTAGCAGTGCCACCTGACCTGCACCCGTCTGTCTGTCTGTCCGTTCGTCAGTCTGTGTCTCAAGGCCCCCAGCGTTCACAGCTCAGAGTCATACTCCAGGCCAGATAAGTCTAATCATTAATCCACACTTCATCCTCCCCTCCCCTATCTCTGGCATGTCAGCAAGGTTTTTACATCAGGCATGCAGACAGCCTTCAGAAGAGGTCCCAGTGGCTGTGAAGCTGTGTCAGGCAGAGCCGAGGGGGCCTGATGTATCAGCAGCTGTCCCACACAAGGCCTGGCCAGAGATTCATATGTGGGCAAGAGAAGGGGAGGGGGATATGTCTGTAACGGCACAAAGTTACAGCCTATCTCAAATACTGTATCAAGGCAAGGCACAAGCACATCAAGTGCTGCCGTAAGATTAGGTTCATTTATAAATGTGTCTAACCAGATGTTAAGTTTCGATGAACCAGGAATTTGACTATTTATTGGCAAATAGTGAACCATAATGAAGTGATAGTGAAGTTGCTCAATACTAGCGTTGTAGTATAGTGGCTATTCGAGCTTGAACAAAGGAAACAGTAGGCAAGAGAGAAGGAAACAGTGGACGAGAGAGAGAAGGAAACAGTAGACGAGAGAGAAGGAAACAGTAGGCGAAAGAGAAGGAAACAGTAGACGAGAGAGAAGGAAACGGTAGGGGAGAGAGAAGGAAACAGTGGTCGAGAGAGAAAGAAACACTGAGCGAGAGAGAAGGAAACAGTAGGCAAGAGTGAAGGAAACAGTAGGCGAGAGAGAAGGAAACAGTAGGCGAGAGAGAAGGAAACACTGAGAGAGAGAGATGGAAACTGTGTGCGAGAGAGAAGGAATCAACAGAGGGATGGGGTCTCTGTGAAGCGGATGTTGGTTTTGGCCACAGAGCAGACTAGAGGAGAAGGTGCCGTTGTGTGTGTGTGTGTGTGTGTGTGTGTGTGTGTGTGTGTGTGTGTGTGTGTGTGTGTGTGTGTGTGTGTGTGTGTGTGTGTGTGTGAGAGCACCTGAATGTGTTACTGTGTGATCTGAGTCTGGTTTCATTCATATGGGAGTTTACTAGATTACACATGATGACCACACGTTAAAGCTGTGTGCGTGGTGGTGAAGAGGTGGGGTTAGGGGTGTGTAAATGAGAGGATATGTGGTCTTGCCAAATCTGCCGAGTAATGTTAGTAAATATAGCAGTGACCTACTGGCTTCTCTCAATAGCCGCCTGTTAATCCCTGGTCAATTAAGGCTAGGGTGCTTTCAGTCACACATGAATGGGGGCCAGTGTTCTCCCAGGGTGGTGGATGTATGTACCGCCACAGCCGTCGGGTTAGGGTACAGTGTAACACCACTGAATTGGGCTCAGACAAGGCCATCTTTGGAAAAACCCAAAGAGGGACCACGTGTTAAAAACGCTGACTTCATTCTCAGATAGTGTACTGCAGTGGACAGATTTAGGCTCAGGGTCGGTGTTAACTGAGCCTCCTGCTCTGAAGATGTCTTACTGAATGGTGAAAGGATAAGCAGATTGATGAGGTCTGGAATGAAGAAAGATGGACTGAGTGGGGGATAGGTAGAGAGGAGAGTTAGTAAGAGATTGATGAGGTCTGGAATGAAGAAAGATGGATTGAGTGGGGGATCGGTAGAGAGGTGAGATAGTAAGAGATTGAGGTCTGGAATGAAGAAAGGTGGACTGAGTGGGGGATAGGTAGAGAGGTGAGATAGTAAGAGATTGATGAGGTCTGGAATGAAGAAAGATGGACTGAGTGGGGGATAGGTAGAGAGGTGAGATAGTAAGAGATTGATGAGGTCTGGAATGAAGAAAGGTGGACTGAGTGGGGGATAGGTAGAGAGGTGAGATAGTAAGAGATTGATGAGGTCTGGAATGAAGAAAGATGGACTGAGTGGGGGATAGGTAGAGAGAACCCAAAAATTTGATCATATTACTCCAGTGCTAGCCTCCCTACACTGGCTTCCTGTCAAAGCAAGGGCTCATTTCAAGGATTTACTGCTAACCTACAAAGCATTACATGGGCTTGCTCCTACCTATCTCTCTGATTTGGTCCTGCCGTACATACCTACACGTACGCTACGGTCACAAGACGCAGGCCTCCGAATTGTCCCTAGCATTTCTAAGCAAACAGCTGGAGGCAGGGCTTTCTCCTATAGAGCTCAATTTTTATGGAACGGTCTGCCTACCCATGTCAGAGACGCAAACTCGGTCTCAACCTTTAAGTCTTTACTGAAGACTCATCTCTTCAGTGGGTCATATGATTGAGTGTAGTCTGGCCCAGGAGTGGGAAGGTGAAGGGAAAGGCTCTGAAGCAACGAACCGCCCTTGATGTCTCTGCCTGGCCGGTTCCCCTCTTTCCACTGGGATTCTCTGCCTCTAACCCTATTACAGGGGCTGAGTCACTGGCTTGCTGGGGCTCTCTCATGCCGTCCCTGGAAGGGGTGCGTCACCTGAGTGGGTTGATTCACTGATGTGGTCATCCTGTCTGGGTTGGCGCCCCCCCTTGGGTTGTGCCATGGCGGAGATCTTTGTGGGCTATACTCAGCCTTGTCTCAGGATGGTAAGTTGGTGGTTGAAGATATCCCTCTAGTGGTGTGGGGGCTGTGCTTTGGCAAAGTGGGTGGGGTTATATCCTTCCTGTTTGGCCCTGTCCGGGGGTGTCCTCGGATGGGGCCACAGTGTCTCCTGACCCCTCCTGTCTCAGCCTCCAGTATTTATGCTGCAGTAGTTTATGTGTCGGGGGGCTAGAGTCAGTTTGTTATATCTGGAGTACTTCTCCTGTCCTATTCGGTGTCCTGTGTGAATTTAAGTGTGCTTTCTCTAATTCTCTCTTTCTCTCTTTCTTTCTCTCTCTCGGAGGACCTGAGCCCTAGGACCATGCCCCAGGACTACCTGACATGATGACTCCTTGCTGTCCCCAGTCCACCTGGCCATGCTGCTGTTCCAGTTTCAACTGACCTGAGCCCTAGGACCATGCCCCAGGACTACCTGACATGATGACTCCTTGCTGTCCCCAGTCCACCTGGCCGTGCTGCTGCTCCAGTTTCAACTGTTTTGCCTTATTATTATTCGACCATGCTGGTCATTTATGAACATTTGAACATCTTGGCCATGTTCTGTTATAATCTCCAGCCGGCACAGCCAGAAGAGGACTGGCCACCCCACGTGCTCTCTCTAATTCTCTCTTTCTCTCTTTCTTTCTCTCTCTCGGAGGACCTGAGCCCTAGGACCATGCCCCAGGACTACCTGACATGATGACTCCTTGCTGTCCCCAGTCCACCTGGCCGTGCTGCTGCTCCAGTTTCAACTGTTCTGCCTTATTATTATTCGACCATGCTGGTCATTTATGAACATTTGAACATCTTGGCCATGTTCTGTTATAATCTCCACCTGGCACAGCCAGAAGAGGACTGGCCACCCCACATAGCCTGGTTCCTCTCTAGGTTTCTTCCTAGGTTTTGGCCTTTCTAGGGAGTTTTTCCTAGCCACCGTGCTTCTACACTTGCATTGCTTGCTGTTTGGGGTTTTAGGCTGGGTTTCTGTACAGCACTTTGTGATATCAGCTGATGTACGAAGGGCTATATAAATACATTTGATTTGATTTGATTTTGATTAGAGGTGAGATAGTAAGAGATTGATGAGTTCTGGAATGAAGAAAGATGGACTGAGTGGGGGATAGGTAGAGAGGAGAGATAGTAAGAGATTGATGAGGTCTGGAATGAAGAAAGTTGGACTGAGTGGGGGATAGGTAGAGAGGTGAAATAGTAAGAGATTGATGAGGTCTGGAATGAAGAAAGATGGACTGAGTGGGGGATAGGTAGAGAGGAGAGCTAGTAAGAGATTGATGAGGTCTGGAATGAAGAAAGATGGACTGAGTGGGGGATAGGTAGAGAGAACCCAAAAATTTGATCATATTACTCCAGTGCTAGCCTCCCTACACTGGCTTCCTGTCAAAGCAAGGGCTCATTTCAAGGATTTACTGCTAACCTACAAAGCATTACATGGGCTTGCTCCTACCTATCTCTCTGATTTGGTCCTGCCGTACATACCTACACGTACGCTACGGTCACAAGACGCAGGCCTCCGAATTGTCCCTAGCATTTCTAAGCAAACAGCTGGAGGCAGGGCTTTCTCCTATAGAGCTCAATTTTTATGGAACGGTCTGCCTACCCATGTCAGAGACGCAAACTCGGTCTCAACCTTTAAGTCTTTACTGAAGACTCATCTCTTCAGTGGGTCATATGATTGAGTGTAGTCTGGCCCAGGAGTGGGATGGTGAAGGGAAAGGCTCTGGAGCAACGAACCGCCCTTGCTGTCTCTGCCTGGCCGGTTCCCCTCTTTCCACTGGGATTCTCTGCCTCTAACCCTATTACAGGGGCTGAGTCACTGGCTTGCTGGGGCTCTCTCATGCCGTCCCTGGAAGGGGTGCGTCACCTGAGTGGGTTGATTCACTGATGTGGTCATCCTGTCTGGGTTGGCGCCCCCCCTTGGGTTGTGCCATGGCGGAGATCTTTGTGGGCTATACTCAGCCTTGTCTCAGGATGGTAAGTTGGTGGTTGAAGATATCCCTCTAGTGGTGTGGGGGCTGTGCTTTGGCAAAGTGGGTGGGGTTATATCCTTCCTGTTTGGCCCTGTCCGGGGGTGTCCTCGGATGGGGCCACAGTGTCTCCTGACCCCTCCTGTCTCAGCCTCCAGTATTTATGCTGCAGTAGTTTATGTGTCGGGGGGCTAGAGTCAGTTTGTTATATCTGGAGTACTTCTCCTGTCCTATTCGGTGTCCTGTGTGAATTTAAGTGTGCTTTCTCTAATTCTCTCTTTCTCTCTTTCTTTCTCTCTCTCGGAGGACCTGAGCCCTAGGACCATGCCCCAGGACTACCTGACATGATGACTCCTTGCTGTCCCCAGTCCACCTGGCCATGCTGCTGTTCCAGTTTCAACTGACCTGAGCCCTAGGACCATGCCCCAGGACTACCTGACATGATGACTCCTTGCTGTCCCCAGTCCACCTGGCCGTGCTGCTGCTCCAGTTTCAACTGTTTTGCCTTATTATTATTCGACCATGCTGGTCATTTATGAACATTTGAACATCTTGGCCATGTTCTGTTATAATCTCCAGCCGGCACAGCCAGAAGAGGACTGGCCACCCCACGTGCTCTCTCTAATTCTCTCTTTCTCTCTTTCTTTCTCTCTCTCGGAGGACCTGAGCCCTAGGACCATGCCCCAGGACTACCTGACATGATGACTCCTTGCTGTCCCCAGTCCACCTGGCCGTGCTGCTGCTCCAGTTTCAACTGTTCTGCCTTATTATTATTCGACCATGCTGGTCATTTATGAACATTTGAACATCTTGGCCATGTTCTGTTATAATCTCCACCTGGCACAGCCAGAAGAGGACTGGCCACCCCACATAGCCTGGTTCCTCTCTAGGTTTCTTCCTAGGTTTTGGCCTTTCTAGGGAGTTTTTCCTAGCCACCGTGCTTCTACACTTGCATTGCTTGCTGTTTGGGGTTTTAAGCTGGGTTTCTGTACAGCACTTTGTGATATCAGCTGATGTACGAAGGGCTATATAAATACATTTGATTTGATTTGATTTTGATTAGAGGTGAGATAGTAAGAGATTGATGAGTTCTGGAATGAAGAAAGATGGACTGAGTGGGGGATAGGTAGAGAGGAGAGATAGTAAGAGATTGATGAGGTCTGGAATGAAGAAAGATGGACTGAGTGGGGGATAGGTAGAGAGGACAGATATTAAGAGATTGATGAGGTCTGGAATGAAGAAAGATGGACTGAGTGGGGGATAGGTAGAGAGGTGAAATAGTAAGAGATTGATGAGGTCTGGAATGAAGAAAGTTGGACTGAGTGGGGGATAGGTAGAGAGGTGAAATAGTAAGAGATTGATGAGGTCTGGAATGAAGAAAGATGGACTGAGTGGGGGATAGGTAGAGAGGAGAGAGAGTAAGAGATTGATGAGGTCTGGAATGAAGAAAGATGGACTGAGTGGGGCATAGGTAGAGAGGAGAGAGAGTAAGATATTGATGAGGTCTGGAATGAAGAAAGATGGACTGAGTGGGGGATAGGTAGAGAGGAGAGATAGTAAGAGATTGATGAGGTCTGGAATGAAGAAAGATGGACTGAGTGGGGGATAGGTAGAGAGGACAGATAGTAAGAGATTGATTAGGTCTGGAATGAAGAAAGATGGACTGAGTGGGGGGTAGGTAGAGAGGTGAGATAGTAAGAGATTGATGAAGTCTGGAATGAAGAAAGATGGACTGAGTGGGGGGTAGGTAGAGAGGTGAGATAGTAAGAGATTGATGAGGTCTGGAATGAAGAAAGATGGACTGAGTGGGGGATAGGTAGAGAGGAGAGATAGTAAGAGATTGATGAGGTCTGGAATGAAGAAAGATGGATAGTTAAAGGAATAGGAGTTGTGATGGAGATTGACTGTAGACAGGTTTTATAGCCCTCTAGTGTGTGTGTGTGTGTGTGTGTGTGTGTGTGTGTGTGTGTGTGTGTGTGTGTGTGTGTGTGTGTGTGTGTGTGGGTGCACGTGTGTGTGAGTGGGTGCACGTGTGCGTTAGTGAATGGGAACCTGATTGGATAGTGGATTAATTTCAGTGGCCGTGGGCTCCATGTTTAGTAACTGATAGGGAGAGGGGCGCATGGAACCCAGGGGCGAGGGGACCATTGATTTTGCTATCATTGTGTTTTCCGATCTCCTCTGAGTTTCCAGCACTCTGTAGCGACCTGTTTGATCCCCTCCCCCAGGCCCGCTCCCTCAGAACAGCACTCTGTACCGACCTGTTCGACCCCCCCTCGGGTCCGCTCCCTCTGTACAGCACTCTGTAGCGACCTGTTTGACCTCCCCTCGAGCTTGCTCCCTCAGGATGACTGGAGCTGATATAGAATGTAAAGCTCAGATGACCCCTGACCTCTATGGATTAGTAAATGTGAGCTGTCAGCAAGTCTAATCTCCATTCCCAATGACTGAAACACTCTTCTCAGAAGCCCTGTTTATACCCAGGTTCTAATTTACTTGCATCCTTTGTCCTGAATTTGTCCACATTCTGATTGTGCCCACATTTTTAGACCTGATTGTGATCTGATCATCCTGCCCACCTCCGGAGGTAGTCAGATGCGCATTGTGTCTGGATATCTTACAAGTGTACACAGATCTGGACATAAAAAGCATTTAAATCATCATTATTCTGGCCTAAAATCATTTACAGGGGGCACCATTGACTGATTACAATAAATAAATAAATATTATTTTGAAATAACGTCTGTGAAATCACTTGCATAAAGGAAGGGAGCAGGAAATCTGGTCACAGTGGACGGATAACAAATACATTTAAATAGCATGCGTAGACACATTTCTGAAAATGTGGGCACAATCAGGACTAAGGACCAATATCAGCACTAGGTATAAACAGGGCTTTTATGAGGCCTGGCTAGGAGGGCTGCATGGGGAACACGCCAGATAGACACCTCTTTCTCTTTCACTCTCTCTCTCTCTCTCTCTCTCTCTCACCCCCTCTCTCTCTCTCTCTCTCTCTCTCTCTCTCACCCTCTCTCTCTCTCTCTCTCACCCTCTCTCTCTCACCCTCTCTCTCTCTCTCTCTCTCTCTCTCTCTCTCACCCTCTCTCTCTCTCTCACCTGACTATACAAACATTAGGAACACCTGCTCTTCCCGTGACACAGACTGACCAGGTGAATCCAGATGAAAGCTATGATTCCTTATTGATGTCACTTGTTTAATCCACTTCAATCGGAGAGGGTGCTATATATACTGTATTCAGAAGATCTCATGCTTTAGATCTCATCTAAAGCCTATTCTTTTGGGGTGTTGCTGTAGGCCACCAAGTGCTAACAGTCAGTATTTAGATGTGTTTGGAATGCTTGATAATGTATGTGATGTAAACAGAGAGGTTTACTTTCTCGGGGAACCTGAATATTGACTGTTTTTTTTATCAAGCTTCTCACTGTAACCAGTGCCTGTAATCTGGTTCAGGTTATTCATCAACCTACCATGGTGTTTACAAACACTATAGGAACAAGAACATCCACATGTATCAATCACATTTTTACTAATGCTGTTGAACTTTGTTCTAAAGCTGCATCTGAACCCATTGGATGCAGTGATCACAATATAGTAGCTAGTTCCAACAGCTGGGCCTAAAATAGTGTATAAGAGATCATACAAAACATGTAGCTGTGACTCTTATGTGGATGATGTTCAACATATTTGTTGGTCTGATGTGATTAATAAGGAGCATCCAGACGCTGCACTTGATGCATTTATGAAATTGCTTCTTTCGTTTATTTATAAACATGCACCTGTTAAGAAACTGACTGTTAGAACTGTTAAGGCTCCATGGATTGATGAGGAATTGAAAAACGGTATAGTTGAAAGAGATGGGGGGGAAAAGGAGTGGCTAATAAGTCTGGCTGTACATCTGATCAGCTGACTTACTGCAAATTGAGAGCTGATGTGATGTGCTGATGTGACTGAACTCAACAAAAAGAAGAAGAAACTGTACTATGAAGCCAAGATCAACGATATAAAGAATGATGGCTTTTTTTTTGGGGGGGGGGGGTACTTTAAATGAAATTATGGGCAGAAAGACAAATTAAAATCTGTCATCGAATCAGACTGCTTATTCATCACAAAACCATCTAATGTTGCCAATTATTTGAATAATTACTTAATTTGGTAAGTGGGAAAACTTAGGCAGGAAATGCCACCAATGAACAGTGAGCCATCTCATCTCATACTCATGTTTAAAAAGATATATAATGAAAGAAAAGCATTGCAAGTTAGAATTTTGTAAAGCTAGTGTGGGAGAGGTGGAACACTTATTGTTTTCCATCAATAATGACAAACCTCCTGGCATTGACAACTTCGATGGAAAGCTACTGTGGATGGTAGCTGACTCTATGGCCACTCCTATCTGTCATATCTTTAATCTGAGCCTAGAGGAAAGTGTTTGTCTTCAGGCCTGGAGGGAAGCCAAAGTCATTCCGCTACCCAAGAGTGGTAAAGCGGTCTTAAAATGGTGTTTGATCAAATACAATGCTATTTCTCTGTAAACAAATCGACAACAGACTTTCATTAGGCTTATAGAGAAGGGCACTCAACATGTACTGCGCTGACACAAATGACTGATGATAGGCTATTCGCTGTCCTGTGTGAATCTAAGTGTGCGTTCTCTAATTTTCTCCTTCTCTCTTTCTTTCTCTCTCTCGGAGGACCTGAGCCCTAGGACCATGCCCCAGGACTACCTGACATGATGACTCCTTGCTGTCCCCAGTCCCTGCTGCCCTGCTGCTGCTCCAGTTTCAACTGTTCTGCCTTACTATTATTCGACCATGCTGGTAATTTATGAACATTTGAACATCTTGGCCATGTTCTGTTATAATCTCCACCCGGCACAGCCAGAAGAGGACTGGCCACCCCACATATGCTCTCTCTAATTCTCTCTTTCTTTCTCTCTCTCGGAGGACCTGAGCCCTAGGACCGTGCCCCAGGACTACCTGACATGATGACTCCTTGCTGTCCCCAGTCCACCTGGCCGTGCTGCTGCTCCAGTTTCAACTGTTCTGCCTTATTATTATTCGACCATGCTTGTCATTTATGAACATTTGAACATCTTGGCCATGTTCTGTTATAATCTTCACCCGGCACAGCCAGAAGAGGACTGGCCACCCCACATAGCCTGGTTCCTCTCTAGGTTTCTTCCTAGGTTTTGGCCTTTCTAGGGAGTTTTTCCTAGCCACCGTGCTTCTACACCTGCATTGCTTGCTGTTTGGGGTTTTAGGCTGGGTTTCTGTACAGCACTTTGAGATATCAGCTGATGTACGAAGGGCTATATAAATACATTTGATTTGATTTGATTTGATGATTGGTTGACAGAAATTGATAATAAGAAGATAAGCAGTCTTTGATATTATTGACTCTAACCTGTTGTTGAGAAAACGTATGTTTTATGGCATTTCAACCTCTGCCATATAGTGGATTGAGAGCTATCTATCTAATAGAACTCAGAGGGTTTTCTTTAATGGTAGCTTCTCTAATGTCAAACATTGGCCCTTCTAGGGAGTTTTTCCTAGCCAACGTGCTTCAACACCTGCATTGCTTGCTGTTTGGGGTTTTAGGCTGGGTTTCTGTACAGCACTTTGAGATATCAGCTAATGTACGAAGGGCTATATAAATACATTTGATTTGATTTGATGTAGGGTGTGGTATACCGCAGGGCAGCTCTCTAGTCCCTCTACTCTTTTCTATTTTTACCAATGACCTGCCACTGGCATTAAAAAAAGCCTGTGTGTCCACGTGTGCTGATGATTCAATCATATACGTGTCAGCAACCACAGCTAATGATGTTACTGAAACCCTTAACAAGGAGTTGAAGTCAGTTTTGGAATGGGTGGCCAGTAATAAACTGGTCCTGCACATCTCTAAAACTAAGATTATTGCATTTGCTACTAGTCATTCCCTAAGCTCTAGACCTCAGCTGAATCTGAGTATAAATAATAAATATGAATGGTGTGGTTGTTGAACAGGTTGAGGAGATTAAATTACCTGGTGTTGCCTTAGATTGTAAACTGCCATGGTCAAAACATATTCAGTGGTTGTAAAGCTGGGAAGAGGTCTGTCTATAACAAAGAGATGCTCTGCTTTTTTGATACAACACTCCAAAAAATAGGTTCTGCAGGTTCTAGTTTTGTCTTATCTTGATTATTGTCCAGTCATGTGGTCAATTGCTGCAAAGAAAGACCTCGTTAAGCTGCAGCTGGCCCAGAACAGAGCGGTATGTCTTGCTCTTCATTTTAATCAGAGGGCTGATATAAATACTATGCATGCCAGTCTCTCTTGGTTAAGAGTTGAGGAAAGACCTACTGCGTCACTTCTTGTTTTTATTAGAAACATTAATGTTTTGAAAATTCACACAGGGAGTATGTCGACGCCAGGTGGGAGACCTGCGCCAACTTCCTGTGCTTACCGGGGGGCTAGAGAGACCGGGCAGGCACCGTGTTATGCTGTGGAGCGCACAGTGTCTCCAGTGCGGGTGCGTAGCCCAGTGCGGTACATACCAGTTCCTCATATCGGCCGGGCTAAAGTGGGCATCGAGCCAGGTAAGGTTGGGCAGGCTCAGTGCTCAAGAGCTCCAGTGCGCCTGCAAGGTCAGGTCTATCCAGTACCACCTCCACGCACCAGCCCTCCGGTGGCAGCTTCCTGTGCGTGTCCTCGGCCCAGTACCACCAGTGCCAGCACCACGCATCAGGCCTACAGTGTGCCTCGCCTGTCCAGCGCTGCCAGAGCCTTCCTCCTCTACAGCGCTGCCAGAGACTTCCTCCTCTACAGCGCTGTCGGAGTCTCCTGCCTGTCCAGCGCTGCCGGAGCCTTCCTCCTCTACAGCGCTGGCGGAGTCTCCAGCCCGTTCAGCGCTGCCGGAGTCTCCCGCCTGTTCAGCGCTGCCGGAGTCTCCCGCCTGTCCAGCGCTGCCAGTCTGCAAGGAGCTGCCAGAGCTGCCAGTCTGCATGGAGCGGCCAGAGCCGCCAGTCAGCATGGAGCGGCCAGAGCTGCCAGTCAGCATGGAGCAGCCAGAGCCGCCAGTCAGCATGGAGCAGCCAGAGCCGCCAGTTAGCATGGAGCAGCCAGAGCCGCAAGTCAGCATGGAGCAGCCAGAGCCGCCAGTCAGCATGGAGCAGCCAGAGCCGCCAGTCAGCATGGAGCCGCCAGGATCCGCCAGAGCCGCCAGTCTGCCAGGATCCGCCAGTCTGCCAGGATCTGCCAGTCTGCCAGGATCCGCCAGTCAGCCAGGATCTTCCAGATCCGCCATTCAGCCAGGATCCGCCAGTCAGCCAGGACCCGCCATTCAGCCAGGATCCGCCAGTCAGCCAGGATCTGCCAGAACCACCAGCTAGCCAGGATCTGCCAGAGCCATCTACCTGCCTGAGCTTCCTCTCAGTGCTGAGCTACCCCTCAGTCCCGAGCTACCCCTCAGTCCCGAGCTACCCCTCAGTCCCGAGCTACCCCTCAGTCCCGAGCTGCCCCTCAGTCCCGAGCTGCCCCTCAGTCCAGTGGGGCCCTTGGTGAGGGTTACTAGGCCAAGGTCGGCGGAGAGGGTTGCCAATCTAAGGACGCGATGCATGTGGACTAAGACTTTGTTGGAGTGGGGTCCACGTCCCGCGCCGGAGCCGCCACCATTGTCTATTAATGTTTGTATGTCACGTTTCGTGTTCTGTGCGGACAGAGTAGACAAAGAGAACCTGAACTAGGTCCGCGATGAAGAAGGCTACATATCTGTGTACACTATCCCTGATGCAGTGAAAAGAATACAACAATTGAAAAATGAAGTGAGCTTTATGCAACATCTTTTTTGATTGCGGACCCATTACACATTTTGTTTGTCTGAATTCGCGGGTTTTACTCACCAGCCAAGCTTCTGGGAGAGTGCAATGTTTTTTTGTGGACCCCAGGAAGAGTAGCTGCTGCTTTCGCAAAAGCTAATAAGGATCCTTAAAAAAACTAATTGAGACATTGATTGTGTATGTGTGCCATTCAGAGTGTCAATGGACAAGACAAAATATTGAGGTGTCTTTGAACGGGGTGTGGTAGTATAGGTGCCAGGCGCACAGGTTGGTGTCAACAACCTGTCAACGCTGTTGTTTTTTTGCCTTCAGCAATTTCCAGTGTGTATCAATAATGGTTCACTATCCAAGGGACATCCAGCCAACTTGACACAACTGTGAGAAAGAAGCATTGGAGTCAACATGGGCCGGGCTCCTTGAGTAACGTTTGACACCTTGTAGAATCCATACCCTACGAATTGAGGCTGTTGAAGTACTAAAGGGAAAATAAACAGATAAATATGGGTTGTATTTACAATGGTGTTTGTTCTTCACTGGTTGCCCTTTTCTTGTGACAACAGGTCACAAAATGTGCTGCTGTGATTGCACACTGTGGTATTTCACTTAATAGAACTGGGAGTTTATCAAGATTAGATTTTTTTTTCACATTCTTTGTGGGTCTGTGTAATCTGAGGGAAATATGTGTATCTAATATTGTCATACACGGCAGGCGGTTAGGAGATGCAGCTCAGTTTCTTCTCGGAAGCAAGGCTATGCTCACTGAGTCTACATAGTCAAAGATTTACTTGAATTTGGGTCAGTCACAGTGTTCAGGTATTCTGCTACTATGTACTCTCTGTTTAAGGCCAAATAACATTCTAGTAATGATTCTCTCTCTCACATCCACACACGATGTGCACTGAGAGTCGGGAAGCAAGTTTACATTTACATTTACATTTAAGTCATTTAGCAGACGCTCTTATCCAGAGCGACTTACAAATTGGTGCATTCACCTTATGACCTCCAGTGGAACAGTAGTGCATCTAAATCTTTTCAGGGGGAGGGGGGGTGAGAGGGATTACTTTATCCTATCCTAGGTATTCCTTAAAGAGGTGGGGTTTCAGGTGTCTCCGGAAGGTGGTGATTGACTCCGCTGTCCTGGCGTCGTGAGGGAGTTTGTTCCACCAATGGGGGGGCCAGAGCAGCGAACAGTTTTGACTGGGCTGAGCGGGAACTGTACTTCCTCAGTGGTAGGGAGGCGAGCAGGCCAGAGGTGGATGAACGCAGTGCCCTTGTTTGGGTGTAGGGCCTGATCAGAGCCTGGAGGTACTGAGGTGCCGTTCCCCTCACAGCTCCGTAGGCAAGCACCATGGTCTTGTAGCGGATGCGAGCTTCAACTGGAAGCCAGTGGAGGGAGCGGAGGAGCGGGGTGACGTGAGAGAACATGGGAAGGTTGAACACCAGACGGGCTGCGGCGTTCTGGATGAGTTGTAGGGGTTTAATGGCACAGGCAGGGAGCCCAGCCAACAGCGAGTTGCAGTAATCCAGACGGGAGATGACAAGTGCCTGGATTAGGACCTGCGCCGCTTCCTGTGTGAGGCAGGGTCGTACTCTGCGGATGTTGTAGAGCATGAACCTACAGGAACGGGCCACCGCCTTGATGTTAGTTGAGAACGACAGGGTGTTGTCCAGGATCACGCCAAGGTTCTTAGCGCTCTGGGAGGAGGACACAATGGAGTTGTCAACCGTGATGGCGAGATCATGGAACGGGCAGTCCTTCCCCGGGAGGAAGAGCAGCTCCGTCTTGCCGAGGTTCAGCTTGAGGTGGTGATCCGTCATCCACACGTTGAGGGAGTGAGTGTTTTAATAAGTAAACGCAGCATAATACAAAACACCACGGCCAACGCTAAGACATGAAACAATAACGCCTGGGGAAGGAACCGAAAGGAGGGACATATATAGGGAAGGAACCGGAGGGAGGGACATATATAGGGAAGGTAATCAGAGGGAGGGACATATATAGGGAAGGTAATCAGAGGGAGGGACATATATAGAGAAGGTAATCAGAGGGAGGGACATATATAGAGAAGGTAATCAGAGGGAGGGACATATATAGGGAAGGTAATCAGAGGGAGGGACATATATAGAGAAGGTAATCAGAGGGAGGGACATATATAGAGAAGGTAATCAGAGGGAGGGACATATATAGAGAAGGTAATCAGAGGGAGGGACATATATAGGGAAGGTAATCAGAGGGAGGGACATATATAGGGAAGGTAATCAGAGGGAGGGACATATATAGAGAAGGTAATCAGAGGGAGGGACATATATAGAGAAGGTAATCAGAGGGAGGGACATATATAGGGAAGGTAATCAGAGGGAGGGACATATATAGGGAAGGTAATCAGAGGGAGGGACATATATAGGGAAGGAACCGGAGGGAGGGACATATATAGGGAAGGAACCAGAGGGAGGGACATATATAGGGAAGGTAATCAGAGGGAGGGACATATATAGGGAAGGAACCGGAGGGAGGGACATATATAGGGAAGGAACCAGAGGGAGGGACATATATAGGGAAGGAACCGGAGGGAGGGACATATATAGGGAAGGAACCGGAGGGAGGGACATATATAGGGAAGGAACCGGAGGGAGGGACATATATAGGGAAGGAACCAGAGGGAGGGACATATATAGGGAAGGTAATCAGAGGGAGGGACATATATAGGGAAGGAACCAGAGGGAGGGACATATATAGGGAAGGTAATCAGAGGGAGGGACATATATAGGGAAGGTAATCAGAGGGAGGGACATATATAGAGAAGGTAATCAGAGGGAGGGACATATATAGGGAAGGTAATCAGAGGGAGGGACATATATAGAGAAGGTAATCAGAGGGAGGGACATATATAGGGAAGGTAATCAGAGGGAGGGACATATATAGGGTAGGTAATCAGAGGGAGGGACATATATAGGGAAGGTAATCAGAGGGAGGGACATATATAGGGTAGGTAATCAGAGGGAGGGACATATATAGGGAAGGTAATCAGAGGGAGGGACATATATAGAGAAGGTAATCAGAGGGAGGGACATATATAGGGAAGGTAATCAGAGGGAGGGACATATATAGGGTAGGTAATCAGAGGGAGGGACATAAATAGAGAAGGTAATCAGAGAAGTGATGGAGTTCAGGTGAGTCTGATGATGCGCAGGTGCGTGTAACGCAGGTGACAGGTGTGCGCCATAACAAGCAGTCTGGTGACCTAGAGGCCAGAGAAGGAGCACACGTGACACTCTCCCGCTATCAATTCAATTCAAAGGGCTTTATTGGCATAGGAAACATATGTTAACATTTCTCCTTCTCTTTCTCTTTCTCTTTCTCTCTCTCCTTCTCTCTCTCTCTCTCTCTTTCTTTCTCTGTCTCTCTCTCTTTCTCTTTCTCACACACTCTCTCTCTCTCTCTCTCTTTCTCTTTCTCTTTCTCTTTCTCTTTCTCTCCTCCCAGAATGGTGTTTAATGAGGCTGGCACTGCCTGTAAGTGATTTAATAACCAGGACTTACTACAGGGAGGTACATTTGTCCTGGTCTGTGCCCGGGGGTTGGGGTTGGGCAGCTGCACACTCACTATCGCTTGATTATTCTGTCTGTCTGACTCTAATGTATCCCCTGCTGCCGGCTGGTACCATCACTGCAACCATGTATCCTCCTGATACCGGCTGGTACCATGTATCCTCCTGATACCGGCTGGTACCATCACTGCAACCATGTATCCCCTGCTGCCGGCTGGTACCATGTATCCCCTGCTGCCGGCTGGTACCATGTATCCCCTGCTGCCGGCTGGTACCATCACTGCAATGATGTATCCCCCTGATGCCGGCTGGTACCATGTATCCCCTGCTGCCGGCTGGTACCATGTATCCCCTGCTGCCGGCTGGTACCATCACTGCAATGATGTATCCCCCTGATGCCGGCTGGTACCATCACTGCAACCATGTATCCCCCTGATGCCGGCTGGTACCATCACTGCAACCATGTATCCTCCTGGTACCGGCTGGTACCATCACTGCAACCATGTATCCTCCTGATACCGGCTGGTACCATCACTGCAACCATGTATCCCCTGATACCGGCTGGTACCATCACTGCAACCATGTATCCCCCTGATGCCGGCTGGTACCATCACTGCAACCATGTATCCTCCTGATACCGGCTGGTACCATGTATCCTCCTGATACCGGCTGGTACCATGTATCCTCCTGATACCGGCTGGTACCATGTATCCCCTGCTGCCGGCTGGTACCATGTATCCCCCTGATGCCGGCTGGTACCATCACTGCAACCATGTATCCCCTGATGCCGGCTGGTACCATCACTGCAACCATGTATCCTCCTGATGCCAGCTGGTACCATCACTGCAACCATGTATCCCCCTGATGCCGGCTGGTACCATCACTGCAACCATGTATCCTCCTGATACCGGCTGGTACCATCACTGCAACCATGTATCCTCCTGATACCGGCTGGTACCATCACTGCAACCATGTATCCTCCTGATACCGGCTGGTACCATCACTGCAACCATGTATCCGCCTGATGCAGGCTGGTACCATCACTGCAACCATATATCCTCCTGATACCGGCTGGTACCATCACTGCAACCATGTATCCTCCTGATACCGGCTGGTACCTGTCGACTACCACCACCTCATACATATGTGCACACGCACACACTCATGTACAAAGGCAATAGGAGTTGTTAGGGAGTTTGAGATGGGGGGCTAGGGGTAGAGGATTTGTTAGGGAGTTTGAGGTGGGGGGGATAAGGGAAGAGGAAGAGCTAGGGAGTTTGAGATGGGGGTTAGGGGAAGAGGAGGAGTTAGGGAGTTTGAGATGGGGGGTTAGGGAAGAGGAGTTGTTAGGGAGTTTGAGGTGGGGGGGTTAGGGGAAGAGGAGGGGTTAAGGAGTTTGAGGGGAGAGTTAGGGGCAGAGGAGGACTTAGGGAGTTTGAGGGAGGGGTTAGGGTCAGAGGAGTTGTTAGGGAGTTTGAGGTGGGGGGTAGGGGAAGAGGAGTTGTTAGGGAGTTTGAGATGGTGTGGGGGAGAGGAGTTGTTAGGGAGTTTGAGGTGGGGGAGAGGAGTTGTTAGGGAGTTTGAGGTGGGGGGAGTTGTTAGGGAGTTTGAGGTGAGGGGAGAGGAGTTGTTTGAGATGGTGTGGGGGAGCTAGGGGAAGAGGAGGAGTTGGGGAGTTTGAGGTGGGGGAGAGGAGTTGTTAGGGAGTTTGAGATGGGGTGGGGGGAGCTAGGGGAAGAGGAGGAGTTAGGGAGTTTGAGGTGGTGTGGGGGGAGAGGAGTTGTTAGGGAGTTTGAGGTGGGGGGAGAGGAGTTGTTAGGGAGTTTGAGGTGGGGGGAGTTGTTAGGGAGTTTGAGGTGGGGGGTTGTTAGGGAGTTTGAGATGGTGTGGGGAGCTAGGGGAAGAGGAGGAGTTGGGGAGTTTGAGGTGAGGGGAGAGGAGTTGTTTGAGATGGGGTGGGGGAGCTAGGGGAAGAGGAGGAGTTAGGGAGTTTGAGGTGGGGTGGGGGAGCTAGGGGAAGAGGAGTTGTTGCTGAGTTTAAGGTGTGCGTGTGTGGGGGGGGGGGGGTCTAGGGGAACAGGAGCTGATTAATTGAAGGGTTTGCTGATTTGGTGAGAAGGTTAAGTTAACCCTCTGCGTGGTGAACCTGTAAGTTGCTCTGAAAGATCCTGCCTGAACGGATAGTCTGTTATCTGATGCTGTACCACCCCATCTAAGATAGGAAGTGTTACAACTGTGAAAAGTGGTAAACAACTACAGGGAAAGTGGTAAACAACTACAGGGAAAGTGGTAAACAACTACAGGGAAAGTAGTAAACAACTACAGGGAAAGTGGTAAACAACTACAGGGAAAGTGGTAAACAACTACAGGGAAAGTGGTAAACAACTACAGGGAAAGTAGTAAACAACTACAGGGAAAGTGGTAAACAACTACAGGGAAAGTAGTAAACAACTACAGGGAAAGTGGTAAACAACTACAGGGAAAGTGGTAAACAACTACAGGGAAAGTGGTAAACAACTACAGGGAAAGTGGTAAACAACTACAGGGAAAGTGGTAAACAACTACAGGTGAAGTGGTAAACAACTACAGGGAAAGTAGTAAACAACTACAGGGAAAGTAGTAAACAACTACAGGGAAAGGTTTTTTGATTGACAATTAAAGGCAATGTTCCCGCGGTCGCGGAGGCTCACAGTAAACACTGCAAATGTCGACTCAGTCATAAATGACCTTTTCATTTTAGCACGATACGGATTGAATCCAGCCCTTAGCTTCAAACACATCCACCAGTAATTTAAGGGCTTGATTCAATACGTATTTAAAGGTAATTTCCAGTAAGCTGTCATATGCAGCGTTTGAATGCTGTCTCTGCGAATGCGGGAACATTGCCTTTAACTCTTGAATAATAAAGCAAAATGTAGATTTGTTCCTAAATAGACATACCCAACAGTAATTATTTGTAATGAGAGGGCCATAAACAATAACTGGTAATGCTACATAGTTCTTGGAAAGTCTGGAACTCTGGTTAAAAATGAAATAAAACATTGCTGAGGTGTTCTCACTTTTGAGGACACAAGCTAAAGTACATAGTACAATTATTGAAAATAGTGAAAATATGAAAATGAATTATCGATTTTATTCCTAATCAACCAAAGATTGGGAATAGGCCCTCTCTGACCAAGACAAAGTGAGGGAATAGGCCCTCTCTGACCAAGACAAAGTGGGGGAATAGGCCCTCTCTGACCAAGACAAAGTGGGGGAATAGGCCCTCTCTGACCAAGACAAAGTGGTCTTGTTTCAATTCTATTCAATTATTCTGTATTTTTTCATAGCAAGAGGTCTAAATCCAGTTGAGAGTGTCACAATGAGATGGAACCACAGGTACCCTCCCCTTTCGTATCAACCTATCTAAGATAGGAGGTGCTACAACTGCAAACTATTTCCCTGGCTGGGCTCCGGCGCTCAGAGGATGAGCAAATCAATTATTTGTCTGGATATGCCAGAAAGGATGACACGTTCACTTCTTACGCAAATGTGGGGTGTGAAACATGACACTTCGAATCAGCTCGTCTGACAGTGGTAGTGAGAACAGACAGAGAGGGCTTTATAAGGCACTGGATTCTACAACATTCACAGAGCGCTTTGTACACCAAAATATTAGTCGGAACCGTTCCAGAACCATTCAAAGTCCTCTATATAGGGGACATAACATCTAAGATGAATTCTAATTGTGCTTTACTGTGGATCTTCCGTGATACGGATTGAGGATTCTATTTTTTGGAGGATTCTGAATTATACCGCCAGCGACTAACTAAACAGTAGTTGGACAAATGGTGAATGAAGAAATGGGTGAAGAGAGGGAAGAACAGAGTTAACAGTTTGAGAAACATATTCATACTGCAACCCTATGCAACCCTATGCTAATCTCTCAACCAAGATCCCCAGATAAAAGACCATCTTGTCAAACAAAAAGCCTCCAGATATCTCCATTCCTGTCACGTGGCAGATGACTAGCTGTGACGCTCCGATTCCCTCTAAAAGCTCTGTTAAACCTGTGTTAATTCACATGCTAATTGCATCTGTATCATGGTTTCTAACCTGCCAACCCCCCCCCCCCACACACTTTTAATTACCAACCTCAAAAAATAGAAATAGAGCAACATTTTAATTGAATTGAATAGTATTTCAAACTCAAAGTAGTGGCAGAAAGAAGAAGAGAAAGAAAGAGAAGAAGAAACTATCAAACAGCCATCCTTACTTTAGTAGTTTGGTCTCATGGGGTTCTCCGCTGTTCAAGGTTTGTGTGTTTCCAGTCCACAGACAGGCTACTGTAGTTAGTACAGATGGAATGGGAGCATGGATTTAGGTCTGAACCCACTCATCATTTATTAAGAAATCACTCATGCTTATCCCTATTGATTTTACTCCAGAGCTGGATTTAACAGATGGATTTTCTAACAGAGAGAAAATAAACACGTACATTTCACTAGAACTAGGCTTTAGTAGCAACTCTCTTGTGCTTTGTTAGCATCCAAAGTAGTTCTACGTAGATAGAAGGAATCCGTTGAATCTCTATTTATTTTTACATCAATGCCAATAAGACAGGTGTGATGGTTAATTCTTATTCATCAACCACATTGATCACGGCGTGCTCAACTCTATACAGTATTGGTATCACAACCTGGTCTCAGAGCATTTCGTATTATTCTTTACGTAAATCTGACACACTCCATTTAGTATGATATGTATTCATTTGTGGTTGTCCATCATCCATTTCGTATGATATGTTACAAATTCAAATTCGAAACTGTAAAATGTACAATATGTTACGAATTAGCAAAATAGAATATCTTACAACTTTGAGAAACGTACGATATGTTACGAGTTCTTGCTAGATGGCGAACGTTAACTAGCTGGCAAGATGCATGAAATTAAAATACTTGCAAATGATCCTTAAAGCCCAAAGTCAGTGAGTAGGTTGAAACTGTAATGTTGATCTGGTGATGCCCATACATTCCCCTTTGACCTTCAACACATTACAGAGGCAACACGGTGTTTCAACAAAATACTATCTTTATTCTGCCAGAGAAATCAATATGGTGGAGTTCCATTGATAACGTACATGAGTTGAGCTCATAACAAATTGAGATTTTACAACCTATACAAACTATTGCAAAGTAAAGTAGTGTACTGTGATGGAATTAAAACCAACGTAAATGAAGACAGAAATACCCATAGAAGCCAGAAGCAAGGTTTGTATGATGACGTGTAATCCTGAGAAAGAGGTCTCTGTTTGAATGGTCTGCAGAGTATAAAACTGCTCAAAGTAGGAGAGGAAGACATCACTATGACCATCCACATGCAACAACACCAATGTCAGTCCAGAAACACACAATTATATAGCAGTCATTATTATCAGTAATTATCTTAATAAAAGAGTGGAATATCTTATTGCTGATTTTGTGTCTAAGCATTGGCCTGCATAACAAAAACTGGTGGAGTTACAAAATGCTGCCAACAGTCTGTGAAATAGTAAGAATAACTGTTGGATTACGTGAGTAAATTGTGTACTGTAAGCCACGCAATAAGCGGTTTACAGGTCGAACATTCAAAGCATATTATATTGTACTGAATGTATGTCTCAAACATTGACAGATATTGTAATATGTAGAGACAGTTGCCAAGCACACAATAATAAACACACATTTGTATTGCTGTGCAGTTCCTCTTTCTCAGTATTACATTAGTTCTAATGTTATACACCTGACAATAATAGGACTAACTTGGTTCAGCTGGAAGCAGTGACTTGTTTAGTTAGCTAGATTCAATTCAGATCTGAATACACCATAAACAGACAAATAACAGTTGTTTTTTAACTGATTTTTTTTCTTCAATTTTTCTTTTATACACAAAAACAACAGTCAATAGTACCCAAGATGCATGCTGGATCTGTACGTCAAAAGAGGGAATAGGGACACAGTCATATACACTTGTATTTTCTTCAAAACTGTTTTTTTTTTCTTCTATTTTCTTTTGAAATGATTATTTTTTTGTATAAGCTGTACTCCTTGAAGCTGTGCTGGGTATTGTGATCAGATAGCAGTGGCAAGAACACAGAAGACTCCGAGTGAGAATCTCAACATATTCAAACCTCACTGGCTGCAAATAAAACTTTGCAGAACTGCTTGAGGGCAACAAGAAGAACAACAGACATTATAGCTACATAACAGTCCTGGGGTACTCTAGGAAACCTAAGCCTGCATGGCCCTGTACCTGTACTCCAACTTAGTGTTTGGTTTTCACACAGAAAACTGTTAAGTTAAAACAGTCAAAAAGTAAACTTGGGTAACATATATATGTTGGTTCGCCCCCCCTTCCAAACCCTTAGAAATGTATTTCCCTCCCAAAGTCTCATAGTATGTGCAGCAAATCTTGTCCCCCCCCCCAAAAAAAAAAACCAACAACCACTGACCATGGTTCCACAGAAACACACCGGTGGCGTTCTCTCATAAACACATCTCTGTCCCTGACCCCTGACCCCTAACCCTTGATAGTAAAGGAAAGGAATATTGCATGAGTTCTGGAGTGAAAGAGCAAAAGAAAGGACAGTTGCTTTCTGTCCTGCAGAGACTGACAATCACTTGTTCTCTTAAGACAAACCACTGGACAGGGGGAAACTCATTGTCTCATACACACCTTTCCAAGCTGAGAGGGAGAGAGAGCAACCATCTCTCCGACTGGATCAACGTGTGCAAATATATGACTGTGTTGTGAGAAAACAAGAGACAGACACAGGGAGTGTTTTTGGTGAAGTAAGAGGTCTTTACAACCTTAACAAAACTAAAAGAGGAATCACACCAATGACACGCATAGTAAAATGGACAAATGAACCCACTCACATCACGAGTGTGGAGAGAAACCTGGTTAACCAGGAAAATACAACCCTGGGTTAAGAATGAATCTGCCTGTATCTCTCCTTGCCTTCAAAGTGGAGAAAACAATAGGTCTAAATTAAATAGACAAAAGACTGCGAGGCAAACTACCCTCAACCACACTGCTTAGTGAGGACAGCCAAATCAATGTCCTTTAGTATAGATCCTATACCTCAAATATCACACAGGAACATCTATCCCCAATAATTCATTATTACCATACTTCATGATAATTACTGTTACTGATAATTAGCATTATCACTAAGAGGGGATGCTAGCTAACTATACGGGACACTCACTCACTCTGACAACCTAAATGCTAGCTAGCTACTGTACCATATTAACTTCTGCGTTCTTTTGCAAGCAAGACAATGGAAATAATATAAAACATGGAAACAAACATCCCTTTCGAAACTATCAACAACTAAAGGCTAAATATGAAGTCAACTGAAATCTTTGGTCTCAATGCCAGGGGGAAGTATACAGAGAAAAACTAGAGGAGCAACACGACTAAATCAAGAGGAAGAAAAAAAAGTACATATTTAGCATAGATGAGAAATGCTTTGACTTAGTGCAGAAAATGGCGGCTTAAGATGAGACCGTATTCCCTAGAACACTACTTTTGACCAGAAGTAGTGGACTATATAGGGAATAGGGCACCGTTTAAGATGCAAAGAGTGATGTGTGCAATATCAGACAAGCTCTCATCAACAAACATAATCTTAGCATATTTCTGAGAAAGTTTACAAAGCACCTCCTTCCTTCCCTCCTTGCAAAGAAGCTTAATATGATTTCTGTGACATAAACATGTGTAATTATATATCTTTAAAAGTCAACCCATTCCTGCTCGCCATAGAACAACAAAAGAGATATTTTCTTTAATATATTTCTCTATATATATTTCAATATAAAGACATTCAACAGTGAGCGATGCAACAGTTCAAGTAATAGAGGCAGACGCCTACAAGGCTCCCAGTAAAAACCAAAAGTCAACTAAATAACAACCTTCAAACCATGGTGGAGGACAAGATAGGAGAGGAGACTGAAGTGAAGATTCGCAGGGGCTCTACAACTACGGAAAGCCTCATGGACAAACCTAGCAAAGCAGGGCCACTGAGCAGGAGATAGACACCATTATAATGAATAGACACCATAAGAAACATATAGATACCATTATAATGAATAGACACCATTAGAAACAGATAGACACCATTATAATGAATAGACACCATTAGAACCAGATAGATACCATTATAATTCATTGACACCATTAGAACCATATAGACACCATTATAATGAATAGACACCATTAGAACCAGATAGACACCATTATAATTAAAGACACCAGGTCTAGCCTACTGGCTGGGTGTTGTCAAACATGGTTTTACCAGTCTATATATTAAAGTGGGTTTTGTTATGAAACTGTTATGTAGCAAAAGGGTAGCCTAGCATCCTGCCTGAGGGTCCTTGCCAAAAAACAAGGATGAGGAGACACAAACACATGTGCATCTACCAGAACAGCCTGATCCAGTTGTACATTACATAAACTCTGAGTCCCTTCCTTCCCCCAGTACACCATATCACCCCCCCCCAGGAGTGACTCTAGTCTTTAGAGGTGTCATGCCACTCCCCTCCTCCCTTGCATGTGTTCCCTATCAAGGGCTTCCAGCTCCTCCTGTGGCCTAGTGACCCCCCCTGCCTCCTCTGGCTTATCTTTAGAGCACTACTCCAAGGGCATTGAAAGGGGTGGGATGTAGGGTAGATAAAGGTGATTGGCTCAAAGGTTAAGTGCTGTGGTGGAGGAGATACAGGGGAGAAACTCAGCAGGGAGGGAGGACTAGCTACTACCAAGGCTGCATCAGTCATTCATTTATTCAACATGAGGGTTACACTCCACCACCACAAAGCTAGATAACAATGACCTTAACGCTCCTCCTCGTTCTGATGCTAACGCTCTCAACCATACTGGTTTCCACTGGTGTGACCCCTTCACTGTACTAGTTTCCACTGGTGTGACCCCTTCACTATACTGGTTTCCACTGGTGTGACCCCTTCACTATACTGGTTTCCACTGGTGTGACCCCTTCACTGTACTAGTTTCCACTGGTGTGACCCCTTCACTATACTGGTTTCCACTGGTGTGACCCCTCCACTGTACTAGTTTCCACTGGTGTGACCCCTTCACTATACTGGTTTCCACTGGTGTGACCCCTTCACTATACTGGTTTCCACTGGTGTGACCCCTTCACTATACTGGTTTCCACTGGTGTGACCCCTTCACTATACTGGTTTCCACTGGTGTGACCCCTTCACTATACTGGTTTCCACTGGTGTGACACCTTCACAATACTGGTTTCCACTGGTGTGACCCCTTCACTGTACTGGTTTCCACTGGTGTGACCCCTTCACTGTACTGGTTTCCACTGGTGTGACCCCTTCACTATACTAGTTTACATTAGTTTGACCCCTTCACTATACTAGTTTACATTAGTTTGACCCTTTCACTATACTAGTTGACATTAGTTTGACCCTTTCACTATACTAGTTGACATTAGTTTGACCCTTTCACTATACTAGTTTACATTAGTTTGACCCCTTCACTATACTAGTTGACATTAGTTTGACCCTTTCACTATACTAGTTGACATTAGTTTGACCCCTTCACTATACTGGTTTACATTAGTTTGACCCCTTCACTATACTAGTTGACATTAGTTTGACCCTTTCACTATACTAGTTGACATTAGTTTGACCCTTTCACTATACTAGTTTACATTAGTTTGACCCCTTCACTATACTAGTTTACATTAGTTTGACCCTTTCACTATACTAGTTGACATTAGTTTGACCCTTTCACTATACTAGTTTACATTAGTTTGACCCCTTCACTATACTAGTTGACATTAGTTTGACCCTTTCACTATACTAGTTTACATTAGTTTGACCCCTTCACTATACTGGTTTACATTAGTTTGACCCCTTCACTATACTAGTTGACATTAGTTTGACCCTTTCACTATACTAGTTGACATTAGTTTGACCCTTTCACTATACTAGTTTACATTAGTTTGACCCCTTCACTATACTAGTTGACATTAGTTTGACCCTTTCACTATACTAGTTTACATTAGTTTGACCCCTTCACTATACTAGTTTACATTAGTTTGACCCTTTCACTATACTAGTTGACATTAGTTTGGCCCTTTCACTATACTAGTTGACATTAGTTTGACCCTTTCACTATACTAGTTTACATTAGTTTGACCCCTTCACTATACTAGTTGACATTAGTTTGACCCTTTCACTATACTAGTTTACATTAGTTTGACCCCTTCACTATACTGGTTTACATTAGTTTGACCCCTTCACTATACTAGTTGACATTAGTTTGACCCTTTCACTATACTAGTTGACATTAGTTTCACCCTTTCACTATACTAGTTTACATTAGTTTGACCCCTTCACTATACTAGTTGACATTAGTTTGACCCTTTCACTATACTAGTTTACATTAGTTTGACCCTTTCACTATACTGGTTTACATTAGTTTGACCCCTTCACTATACTAGTTTACATTAGTTTGACCCTTTCACTATACTAGTTTCCATTAGTTTGACCCTTTCACTATACTAGTTTCCATTAGTTTGACCCTTTCACTATACTAGTTTACATTAGTTTGACCCCTTCACTATACTAGTTTCCATTAGTTTGACCCTTTCACTATACTGGTTTACATTAGTTTGACCCCTTCACTATACTAGTTGACATTAGTTTGACCCTTTCACTATACTAGTTTACATTAGTTTGACCCCTTCACTGTACTGGTTTACATTAGTTTGACCCCTTCACTATACTAGTTTCCATTAGTTTGACCCCTTCACTGTACTGGTTTCCATTAGTTTGACCCCTTCACTATACTAGTTGACATTAGTTTGACCCTTTCACTATACTGGTTTCCATTAGTTTGACCCCTTCACTGTGCTGGTTTACATTAGTTTGACCCCTTCACTATACTAGTTTCCATTAGTTTGACCCCTTCACTGTACTGGTTTCCATTAGTTTGACCCCTTCACTATACTAGTTTACATTAGTTTGACCCCTTCACTGTACTGGTTTCCATTAGTTTGACCCCTTCACTATACTGGTTTCCATTAGTTTGACCCTTTCACCATACACTCTTAGAAAAAAGTTTTTTTCGTCTGTCCTCATAGGATAAGCCATTTTAGGTTCAAGGTAGATCCCTTTTGCTTCCAGCTAGAACCCTTTTGGGTAAAACACTCTGTGGAAAGTGTTCTACATGGAACCCAAAAGGGTTAACCTAGAACCAAAATGGTTCTACCTGGAACCAAACAGGGTCCTTCAAAGTGTTCTCTTATGAGGAAAACCGAAGAACCCTTTTAGGTTCGAGATAGCACCTTTGTTTTTAAGAGTGTACTGGTTCTCACTGGTGTGACCCCTTCACCATGCTGGTTCTCACTGGTGTGACCCCTTCACCATGCTGGTTCTCACTGGTGTGACCCCTTCACCATGCTGGTTCTCACTGGTGTGACCCCTTCACCATGCTGGTTCTCACTGGTGTGATCCCTTCACCATGCTGGTTCTCACTGGTGTGACCCCTTCACCATGCTGGTTCTCACTGGTGTGACCCCTTCACCATGCTGGTTCTCACTGGTGTGACCCCTTCACCATGCTGGTTCTCACTGGTGTGACCCCTTCACCATGCTGGTTCTCACTGGTGTGACCCCTTCACCATGCTGGTTCTCACTGGTAGTTTAGTAGAGACCTTGCAGACGATAGACAGGTGCAGTCTGACTTTGTAACGAGTGTGTTTTCAAAATGTGACAATAACTAATTATTTGAATAAACATTTTTAAGATAGTTAAACTATCTGTTTGATCAAATTTGGTAGTGGGCCTTACCACACTCACAGTGTTGCTGCCGGGGTGGTGTCTTTACCCCAATAGAGCACGGTAAGGGGCAGAAATTTGGAGGGGGCTTGCTCCTCATAGTTGTAAACAAGGGCTGAGCTTGTCCCATTTACAACAGCTGTCTTAGTGACCCTGAGAACAAAATCAACCCTCTGCTGCAGCACTACCCTCTCCTGTCAACAAGGCCTTCAAATAGGGCCTGAGGTTAACACAGTCAGAGAGGGGACAACTGTCTGGGAGAGACAGGACCCCCCACACGTGCCCATTGTCTGTCTGAGAGATGGCTCATTGGATAGGCAGCAAGGAGAGCCAACGGTAAAACAGTAGACAAACAACAACAGCCAATCAGAATAGAACGTTTCATATCAGGAAGTAGAGGTGACTGAATATACTGGAAATTGCAGATTGTGGTTTTGTTTGTCATTTTGTTAATGTTATTGTACAATGTTATAATGGTTTTCTTTTTATTTATTTTTTGAAATGTTTCCACTGGTTATAAAGTCAAGCACCGAGTATGAGGTTTGAGTGAAACACATCAAAAAAATAATCTCTCTATTTTTTTTTGTAGGTTGCTGAAATAATTCGCTCTTCAAAAGCTTCTCTGTGCACTTTGATGATCTGTCCTGTGAGTCTGTCTGGGAGCTGGGTTAGTTCAGCTCTCCGGGTGACTGCTAACCTACATAATCATAACGCAATGTTGGATTGCACGTTCTTCAAGTTTTAATCGTCATCATCATCACGTAAAGCATGTGTCGTCAGCTTGGAACCCCTCCGCCCCCTACCTGCTCTCAGATCAAAGCTTATTGTCTCAAAGGTTCTGTAACCAAAGCAACAAGTCCCTGTTTGTTTTAAACAGACTTTATCACATACATACACCTTCTTGTTTTAAAACCACACATAAAACCTCTTTCAGCTTCTAAGGTTGTTTGTTTCTGGTGTCAGACCGTACGGTGCGTCCTTGCCTGGGCTCTCCTCTTAGATAAGTGCTTCTAACTCGACGTGACCGGAATCCAGACGGTCAAACCCATCGACCAACTCTGTCTGTGCGTACCATTTGGTTTAATCCAAACCTTTCAGTATAGTGGACGAACACTGGCCCAAAACTCTGCTGTATGTATGTGTGGTATCAAACAAAGCAAGCTCTCTATTTTCTCTTCTCCGTTCATACAGACTAAGAAAAACACAATGGTGGACTTTTCTCTCCTCATGCCAACTTTGGTCTCTGTACGGACTGTAACATCGTGATTGTAACGTTACCGTAACTTACAATGTGTCAAAGGAAATAGGATCCAGCCAAGCAAGAAAACAAACTCACTCTCCATCTCTGCTTAATATAAAAGCGTTTTTCTTTTAAGACGACAAACCCTTTTTTTACTCCCGCATGTGGCCCCTTTCGACTCTTCCCTCCCTTCCACCGTCTGCTCCTATCGTCCTCCCCATTCCCCCTCCCCTCCCCTCCCCAACCCTTCAGCAGCAGTCTATATGGAGAAACACTCTGAACAACTGTCCTTCATTTGTTGTGCTACATTATTTTTGCTTCTCATATAGAGAGGGACAGAGAACACTCGACATCATCATCTCTTGCATTTAGCAAATAAGCAGTAAACAAAATTAACTGTCCAAATGAAAAGAAATTAAGGTAACAAACTCTGTAAAAAAAAGTAAAAGGAATGAAATAAAAGAATCATTTGGGCAAACAGACGGACGACGGGAAACAAAGCCTCAGAATGGAGTGTTTTCATGATGATGTTTTTCTGTAAAAGAGTCCCGGCTGGAGTTTAGGTCACCTGAAACTCGGCTCTTCTCCTTTCCTTACGTTTTTTCACATTCACAAACATTTAAAACTTCCTTGTGCAAATCAAGCAGTCTTTACAAAGAATGCCCTCCAATTGTTCTAGTAAAAATATATATAACTCCAAGGTGGCTGACGTGTGTTGCAGCAAGTGTTTATGTTGCTTTTTTCCCCTCTCTCAGGTGTTTTTCTCAGGTTCTGGGTACTAGTTTGGATTATGAGGCTGACCCCTGTACCCCCCAACCCTGTCCCCTGTCCCCTCATCCCTCCTGGGGCTGGGTAGGTAGGGTGGGTAGTCTGTTGGGGCTCTGGGCGGGGGGGGCTCATCTCCGTGGGGAAGGGCCGGAGGAGGAGGGCATCTGTGTGTAGACCGGGTAGGCCAGGCAGACATTGAGGGAGTCGTTGTGCTGGACCAGGGAGGTCTGGTGGTAGTGCAGGACTAGGTCTTTCAGAGAGCTGTAAAGGTTGTAAGGTTCAGCGAAGCCGTAGCCCTTCGGTGTGCTGAAAATCACACAGTGCTTCACCTCACCCTCCACACTGCAGAGACGACAGAGAGGAGGTGTTAGTACTAGTCTAACTGAAAACAGAGCAGTTGGACATGGACACCTGCTTATATAACAGCACTTTTTCACACACTCACATAACATTATTGAACTACCACAACTTAAAAACAATTACCATGGTACATCATCAGTACAGAGACTCATTCACTAGTAAATATTGAGTCACTTACACTACGGAGCATACATAGATGGTATAGACTTCAGTACTTACACTACGGAGCATACATAGATAGTATAGCCTTCAGTACTTACACTACAGAGCATGCATAGATGGTATAGACTTCAGTACTTACACTACAGAGCATACATAGATGGTATAGACTTCAGTACTTACACTACGGAGCATACATAGATGGTATAGACTTCAGTACTTACACTACAGAGCATGCATAGCTAGTATAGCCTTCAGTACTTACACTACAGAGCATACATAGATGGTATAGACTTCAGTACTTACACTACAGAGCATGCATAGATGGTATAGACTTCAGTACTTACACTACAGAGCATACATAGATGGTATAGACTTCAGTACTTACACTACGGAGCATACATAGATGGTATAGACTTCAGTACTTACACTACAGAGCATACATAGATGGTATAGACTTCAGTACTTACACTACAGAGCATACATAGATGGTATAGACTTCAGTACTTACACTACAGAGCATACATAGATGGTATAGACTTCAGTACTTACACTACAGAGCATGCATAGCTAGTATAGCCTTCAGTACTTACACTACAGAGCATACATAGCTAGTATAGACTTCAGTACTTACACTACAGAGCATGCATAGCTAGTATAGACTTCAGTACTTACACTACAGAGCATACATAGCTAGTATAGACTTCAGTACTTACACTACAGAGCATGCATAGCTAGTATAGACTTCAGTACTTACACTACAGAGCATGCATAGCTAGTATAGACTTCAGTACTTACACTACAGAGCATACATAGCTAGTATAGACTTCAGTACTTACACTACAGATAGCATGAGCATGCATAGCTAGTATAGACTAGCATACATAGCCAGTATAGACTTCAGTACTTACACTACAGAGCATGCATAGCTAGTATAGACTTCAGTACTTACACTACAGAGCATACATAGCCAGTATAGACTTCAGTACTTACACTACAGAGCATGCATAGCTAGTATAGACTTCAGTACTTACACTACAGAGCATACATAGCTAGTATAGACTTCAGTACTTACACTACAGAGCATGCATAGCTAGTATAGACTTCAGTACTTACACTACAGAGCATACATAGCTAGTATAGACTTCAGTACAGTACTAGCTACACTACAGAGCATGCATAGCTAGTATAGACTTCAGTACTTACACTACAGAGCATGCATAGCTAGCATAGACTTCAGTACTTACACTACAGAGCATGCATAGCAGTATTAGAGCATTAGCTAGTATAGACTTCAGTACACTACAGAGCATACATAGCCAGTATAGACTTCAGTACTTACACTACAGAGCATGCATAGCTAGTATAGACTTCAGTACTTACACTACAGAGCATACATAGCCAGTATAGACTTCAGTACTTACACTACAGAGCATACATAGCTAGTATAGACTTCAGTACTTACACTACAGAGCATGCATAGCAGCCTTTCTTGCTACTCTCTCTAATGAGGAAAGCTCCGTCAGGTTTGCCCAGTAGGAGGTCTTCAGACTGGGTTCTGTTCAGGTCTCCTACAAACCAGGTCTTTTCATCATAGTGTGGCAGGTTGTCATCCTCCTCTGTACTGACAAAGTACCCTCTACAAACACAGGAGACAGGGGAAAGAGACAAGCATAGGGTTTAGCAGAGATTCATTTTAGTTCATGGATTTATGATGTAGCCAAAATATCAAATGAGAATGATTGCCTCAGATTTACGGGGCATTCAGAAAGTATTCAGACCCCTTGACTTTTTCCACATTTTGTTACGTTGCAGCCTTATTCTAAAATTGATTAAATACACTGTTTTCCTAAGCAATCTACACGCAATACCCAATAATGACAAGAAGAAAACAGGTTTTTAGATTTTTTTGCCAATTTATAAAAAATAAAAAGCTGAAATAGTTATTTATATAAGTATTCAGACCCTTTGCTATGAGACTCGAAATTGAGCTCTGCTGCATCCTGTTTCCATTGATCATCCTTGAGATGTTTCTACATCTAGACTGGAGTCCACCTGTTGTAAATTCAATTGATTTAACATGACTTGGAAAGGCACACACCTGTCTATATAAGGTCCCACAGTTGACAGTGCATGTCAGAGCAAAATCCAAGCCATGAGGTTGAAGGAATTGTCAGTAGAGCTCCGAGACAGGACTGTGTCGAGGCACAGATCTGGGGAAGGGTGCCAAACAATTTCTGCAGCATTGAAGGTCCCCAATAACACAGTGGCCTCCATCATTCTAAAATGGAAGAGGTTTGGAACCATGAAGACTCTTCCTAGAGCTGGCCGCCCGGCCAAACTGAGCAATCAGGGGGAGAAGGGCCTTGGTCAGGGAGGTGACCAAGAACTCGATGGTCACTCTGACAGAGTTCTAGAGTTCTACTGTGGAGATGGGAGAACCTTCCAGATGGACAACCATCACTGCAGCACTCCACTAATCAGGCCTTTATGGTAGAGTGGCCAGACGGACGGCACTTCTCAGTAAAAGGCACATGACAGCCCGCTTGGAGTTTGGCAAAAGATACCTAAAGACTAAGACCATGAGAAACCAGATTCTCTGGTTTGATGAAACCAAGATTGAACTCCTTGGCCTGAATGCCAACATCACGTCTGGAAGAAACATGGCACCATCCCTACGGTGAAGCATGGTGGTGACAGTATCATGCTGTGGGATGTTTTTCAGCGGCAGGGACTGGGACACTAGTCAGGATCGAGGGAAAGATGAATGGAGCAAAGTACAGAGATATCCTTGATGATAACCTGCTCCAGAGCGCTCAGGACCTCAGAAGGTTCACCATCCAACAGGACAATAACCCTAAGCACACAGCCAAGACAACGCAGGAGTGGCTTCGGGACAAGTCTCTTAATGTCCTTGAGTGGACCAGCTAGAGCCCAGACTTGAAATAGCTGTGCAGCAATGCTCCCCATCCAACCTGACAGAGCTTGAGAGGATCTGCAGAGATTAATGGGAGAAACCCCCCAAATACAGGTGTGCCAAGCTTGTAGCATCATACCCAAGAAGACTCAAGGCTCTAATCACTGCCGAAGGTGCTTCAACAAAGTACTGAGTAAAGGATCAGAATACTTATGTAAATGTGACATCTTTAAAAAAAAAAAAAAACATTTGCAAAAAAATCTAAAAACCTGTTTTTGTTTTGTCCTTATGGGTTATTGTGTGTTGATTGATGAGGGAAAAAAAATATTTAATACATTTTAGAATAACACTGTAACGTAACAAAATGTGGAAAATGTCAAGGGGTCTGAATGCACTGTACATTCCTCCAACATGAGTATAGTGAAAAGATGACTATTGGGAATGAGCAACGCCAATGTGAAGTATATTGCTACAGTGTGTCTACATTAGAGAAAGAATGAGCCTTGCAGTGTGAGGCTGTGAGGTTGGGGGGCTGTGAGGCTGTGAGGTTGGAGGGCTGTGAGGTTGAGGGGCAGTGAGGATGGGGGCTGTGAGGTTGGAGGGCTGTGAGGTTGGGGGCTGTGTGGTTGCAGGGCTGTGAGGTTGGAGGGCTGTGAGGCTGTGAAGCTGTGAGGCTGGGGGCTGTGAGGTTGGGGGCTGTGAGGTTGGGGGCTGGGAGTCTGTGAACCTAGAGGGCTGTGAAGCTGGGAGGCTGTGAAGCTGGGGTGCTGTGAAGCTGGGAGGCAGGGGGCTGTGAGGTTGGGGGCTGGGAGGCTGTGAGGTTGGGGGCTGTGAGGCTGAGGGGCTGTGAGGATGTGAAGCTGGGGGCTGTGAAGCTGGGAGGCTGTGAAGCTGGGGTGCTGTGGGGCTGTGAAACTTGGGTGCTGTGAAGCTGGGAGGCTGTGAGGGTGGGGGCTGGGAGGTTGGGGGCTGGGAGGCTGTGAAGCTGGGGGCTGTGAGGTTGTAGGGCTGTGAGGCTGGGGGCTGTGAGGTTGGGGGCTGGGAGGCTGTGAAGCTGGGGGCTGGGGGGGCTGTGAGGCTGTGAAGCTGGGGGCTGTGAGGCTGAGGCTGTGAGCTGGGGGGTTAGGGGGCTGTGAGGCTGGGGGCTGTGAGCTTGGGGACTGTGAGGTTGGGGGCTGTGAGGCTGGGGGACTGTGAGGCTGGGGGACTGTGAGGTTGGGGGCTGTGAGGCTGGGGGACTGTGAGGTTGGGGGCCGGGTGTATGTGAACCGGGGGCTGTGAAGCTGGGAGGCTGTGAGGCTGGGGGGGGCTGTGAGAGGCTGGGGGCTGTGAGGCTGGAGGGCTGTGAAGCTGACTATTGTGAATGAGCAATGCCAATGTGAAGTATATTGCTACAGTATGTCTACATTAGAAATAGAATGAGCCTTGCAGAATGAGCCTTGCAGTGTGAGGCTGTGAGGTTGGGGGCTGTGAGGCTGTGAAGCTGGGAGGCTGTGAGGTTGAGGGGCTGTGAAGCTGGGAGGCTGTGAACCTGGGGAGCTGTGAGGCTGTGAAGCTGGGGTGCTGTGAAGCTGGGGGTTGGGGGCTGTGAGGTTGGGGGCTGGGAGTCTGTGAACCTGGGGGCTGTGAAGCTGGGGGCTGTGAACCTGGGAGGCTGTGAGGTTGGGGGCTGGGAGTCTGTGAACCTGGGGGCTGTGAAGCTGGGGGGCTGTGAACCTGGGAGGCTGTGAGGTTGGGGGCTGGGAGTCTGTGAGGTTGGAGGGCTGTGAGGTTGGGGGCTGTGAAGCTGTGAGGCTGGGGGCTGTGAGGTTGAGGGGCTGTGAAGCTGGGAGGCTGTGAACCTGGAGAGCTGTGAGGCTGTGAAGCTGGGGTGCTGTGAAGCTGGGGGTTGGGGGATGTGAGGTTGGGGGCTGGGAGTCTGTGAACCTGGGGGCTGTGAAGCTGGGGGCTGTGAACCTGGGAGGCTGTGAGGTTGGGGGCTGGGAGTCTGTGAACCTGGGGGCTGTGAAGCTGGGGGCTGTGAACCTGGGAGGCTGTGAGGTTGGGGGTCTGGGAGTCTGTGAACCTGGGGGCTGTGAAGCTGAGGGGCTGTGAACCTGGGAGGCTGTGAGATTGGGGGCTGGGAGGTTAGGGGGCTGGGAGTCTGTGAACCTGGGGGTGTGAACCTGGAGGGGCTGTGAGGTTGGGGGCTGTGAGGCCGTAAGCCTGGGGGCTGTGAAGCTGGGAGACTGTGAGCCAATGAGGCTGTGAGGCATGAAGCTGGGGTCTGTGAGGCCGTAAGGCTGGGGGGGCTGAGAAGCTGTGAGTCCGTGAAGCTGCGAAGCTGGTGGACTGTGAAGCTGGTGGGCTGTGAAGCCTTGAGGCGGTGAGGCCGTGAAGCTCGGAGGCCATGAGACTGGGGGGCCGTGAGAACTGGGAGGCCATGAGGTTGGGAGGGCTGGAGAGCTGTGAGTCTGGGGGACTGTGAGGCTGGGAGAGATGTGAGTCTGGGGGACTGTGATGCTGGGAGGCTGTGAAGCTGGGGGACTGTGAGGCCTTGAGGCGGTGAAGCTGGGGGCCGTGAAGCTCGGAGGCTGTGAGGTTGGGGGCTTTGAAGCTGGGGGCTGTGAGGTTGAGGGGCTGTGAGGTTGGGGGCCGGGAGTTTGTGAACCTGGGGGCTGTGAAGCTGGGAGGCTGTGAACCTGGGGTGCTGTGAGGCTGTGAGGCTTGGGTGCTGTGAAGCTGGGAGGCTGTGAGGTTGCAGGGCTGTGAGGTTGGGGGCTGGGAGGCTGTGAAGCTGGGGGCTGTGAGGTTGGGGGCTGTGCGGTTGGGTGGCTGTGAGGATGTGAACCTGGGGGCTGTGAAGCTGGGAGGCTGTGAGGTTGGGGGCTGTGAGGCCGTAAGCCTGGGGGCTGTGAAGCTGGGAGACTGTGAGCCAATGAGGCTGTGAGGCCATGAAGCTGGGGGCTGTGAGGTTGGGGGCCGGGAGTTTGTGAACCTGGGGGCTGTGAAGCTGGGAGGCTGTGAACCTGGGGTGCTGTGAGGCTGTGAAGCTTGGGTGCTGTGAAGCTGGGAGGCTGTGAGGCTGGGGGCTGTGAGGTTGGGGGCTGGGAGGCTGTGAAGCTGGGGGCTGTGAGGTTGGGGGCTGTGCGGTTGGGGGCTGTGAGGATGTGAACCTGGGGGCTGTGAAGCTGGGAGGCTGTGAGGTTGGGGGCTGTGAGACCGTAAGCCTGGGGGCTGTGAAGCTGGGAGACTGTGAGCCAATGAGGCTGTGAGGCCATGAAGCTGGGGGCTGTGAGGCCGTAAGGCTGGGGGGGCTGTGAAGCTGTGAGTCTGGGGGTCCGTGAAGCTGGGAGGCTGTGAAGCTGGTGGACTGTGAAGCTGGTGGGCTGTGAAGCCTTGAGGCGGTGAGGCGGTGAAGCTCGGAGGCCATGAGGCTGGGGGGCCGTGAGAACTGGGAGGCCATGAGGTTGGGAGGCCATGAGGTTGGGAGGCCGTGAGGCTGGAGACCTGTGAGTCTGGGGGACTGTAAAGCTGGGAGGCTGTGAAGCTGGGGGACTGAGAGGCCTTGAGGCGGTGAAGCTGGGGGGCCGTGAAGCTCGGAGGCTGTGAGGTTGGGGGGCTGTAAGGATGTGAAGCTGGGAGGCCGCGAGGCTGGGAGGCCGGGCTCTGAAACACTTACTCATCTGTGTTCTCGTTCTTGATCCCCAGCCACTCATTAATTCGTTTCTGACGCACTCCTTTGTGATTGAGCCAGCTGCAGAGAGAGAGAGAGAAAGAGAGAGACAGACAAAGAGAGGAGAGAGAGATAATGAAAAGAGGAGAAATTACTAAAAAACGTTTGAGTTTACAGCCCTTTACAGCCCTCTTTCGTTATGCACGTCATTCCTCCATTTAATCGAACAGATGACAAAACGTATTTAATTAGTAGCACTCCCACAACCCTTCTGAAGAAATCTATGTATAGAAACTATGCAGGCCTGGTAATGCTAGGTAATGCTATTGCAGGATTCCTAGAACCCACTGCCTTTCTATCCCCAGGCAGCCCAGGGACTTCCCAACAGAGAGTCTGCTGTAGCTAAGAGGAAGCACAAGCTTAATATGGCAGCTCTCCAGTTAACCCCGTAGGAGCTCCAGGTAGGCTGTCTGGGTTACTTACACAACGTACTGGTCCCTACTACAGCCTTACAAGCGTGTTAACTCTTTACTCCGTCATAGACTACTTACACAAGGTACTGGTGTTACTCTATGTTAACTCTTTCCTGTCTGAGTAACTTACACCAGGTACTGGCCTCTCTAACCCCCGCACATTTACTCTGTACCGGTACCCCCTGTTTATAGCCTCCACATTTACTCTGTACCGTAACACCCTGTATATAGCCTCCACATTGACTCTGTATCGTAACACCCTCTATATAGCCTCCACATTGACTCTGCATCGTAACACCCTCTATATAGCCTCCACATTTACTCTGCATCGTAACACCCTGTATATAGCCTCCACATTGACTCTGTATCGTAACACCCTGTATATAGCCTCCACATTGACTCTGCATCGTAACACCCTCTATATAGCCTCCACATTTACTCTGTACCGTAACACCCTGTATATAGCCTCCACATTTACTCTGTACCGTAACACCCTGTATATAGCCTCCACATTTACTCTGTACCGGTACCCCCTGTTTATAGCCTCCACATTGACTCTGCATCGTAACACCCTCTATATAGCCTCCACATTTACTCTGTACCGTAACACCCTGTATATAGCCTCCACATTTACTCTCTGTACCACATTGACTCTGTACCGTAACACCCTGACTCTGTACCGTAACACCCTGTATATAGCCTCCACATTTACTCTGTACCGTAACACCCTGTATATAGCCTCCACATTGACTCTGTACCGTAACACCCTGTATATAGCCTCCACATTGACTCTGTACCGTAACACCCTGTATATAGCCTCGCTACTGTTATTTTACTGCTGCTCTTTAATTATTTGTGACTTTTGTTTTTTACTTATGTATTTTTTACTTAACACTTATTTTTCTTAACCTCATTGTTGGTTAAGGGTTTGTAAGTAAGCGTTTCACTGTAAGGTAAGTTAACCCTTTCCTGTATAGTGTACTTACACAAGGTTCTGGTGTTACTCTATGTTAATTCTTTCCTGTCTGAGTAACTTACACCAGGTACTGGTCCCGGATCTTGCGGAGCTGGATGAGGTCAGGTTTGAGGCTGTTCATCTTCTTGTCCGTCTCTCTGTTGTCCAGAGCCTGAGTCTTCAGATCCTGCTCCAGACTAATCTTACTGTCGTGGATCTCCCCCAGACGAGACTTTAGCTTCTCATAGTTCATCATGATCCTACAGGACCGAGAAGAGGGAGGAGAGAGGGAAACGAGATGTGAAGGAGGAGGGGAGGAGATGGGGGAGGAGGAGAGTGGGAGAGGAGAGGAGGAGGAGGAGGAGGAGGGGAGGAGGAGGAGGAGGAAGGAGAGAGGAGGGAGGAGAAGGAGGGAGAGGGGGAGGAGGAGAGAGGGAAAGGAGAGGTGGAGGAGGAAGAGGAGGGGAGGAGTAGGGGAGGAGAAGGAGAGGAGAGGGGGAGGAGAAGGGGAGGAGCAGAGTGGGAGAGGAGAGGAGAAGATGTGGGGGAGAGGGGGAGAGGGGAGGAGGATGGGTTAGGATACCGCATATTGTTTGTGTACTACTGTGCTACTACTACCATTATTCATAACTATGTCCATCACCACCACAACATAAGATTCTGTTCAAACCTTAAGGTCAATCCAGACACCACTAATCTGTACACAAACAATACTTTGCCTGACGACAAATAGAGAGCATACCTCTCAATCTCCTTGTCGTTACCCTCCCGGCGGAAGCGCTCCATGTAGTCCTTGCTGTAGCGTTCCTGTGTGTGACACTGCTCCTCAAAGATCTTGATGGTCTCGTTGAAGGCCTCGATGGCCGTCCTCTTCATCTGAATCTCCTGAGAGGGTTAACACGATATCAGGGCCATCAATCTTCCACTCGTCAGCTCAATAACGCTGCAACTTTCCAATGAATAACGTCTACCTATCGATCGTGTCGATGTATCTGCCTGGCACAGACATAATTACTGCTTTATCATGATTAAAATAGAACATAGTTGGTGGTAGTTACTAGGTCTGTTTTGGGTTTAGTGATGTGAGTGTAGTGTAGTGTGTGGTATGATGTTCTAACAGTGTAGTGTAGTGTGTGGTATGATGTTCTAACGGTGTAGTGTGTGGTATGATGTGCTAACAGTGTAGTGTGTGGTATGATGTTCTAACGGTGTAGTGTGTGGTATGATGTGCTAACAGTGTAGTGTGTGGTATGATGTTCTAACGGTGTAGTGTGTGGTATGATGTGCTAACAGTGTAGTGTGTGGTATGATGTGCTAACAGTGTAGTGTGTGGTATGATGTGCTAACGGTGTAGTGTAGTGTGTGATGTGCTAACGGTGTAGTGTAGTGTGTGATGTTCTAACAGTGTAGTGTAGTGTGTGGTATGATGTTCTAACGGTGTAGTGTGTGGTATGATGTTCTAACAGTGTAGTGTGTGGTATGATGTGCTAACGGTGTAGTGTAGTGTGTGGTATGATGTGCTAACAGTGTAGTGCAGTGTGTGGTATGATGTTCTAACGGTGTAGTGTGTGGTATGATGTTCTAACAGTGTAGTGTAGTGTGTGGTATGATGTTCTAACAGTGTAGTGTAGTGTGTGGTATGATGTTCTAACGGTGTAGTGTAGTGTGTGGTATGATGTTCTAACAGTGTAGTGTAGTGTGTGGTATGATGTTCTAACGGTGTAGTGTGTGGTATGATGTGCTAACAGTGTAGTGTGTGGTATGATGTGCTAACAGTGTAGTGCAGTGTGTGGTATGATGTTCTAACGGTGTAGTGTGTGGTATGATGTTCTAACAGTGTAGTGTGTGGTATGATGTGCTAACAGTGTAGTGTAGTGTGTGGTATGATGTTCTAACGGATGTAGTGTGTGGTGTGGTATGATGTGCTAACAGTGTAGTGTGTGGTATGATGATGATGTGCTAACAGTGTAGTGTAGTGTGTGGTATGATGTGCTAACGGTCTAACAGTGTAGTGTGTGGTATGATGTTCTAACGGTGTAGTGTAGTGTGTGGTATGATGTTCTAACAGTGTAGTGTAGTGGTATGATGTTCTAACGGTGTAGTGTAGTGTGTGGTATGATGTTCTAACGGTGTAGTGTGTGGTATGATGTTCTAACAGTGTAGTGTAGTGTGTGGTATGATGTTCTAACGGTGTAGTGTGGTATGATGTGGTAACAGTGAGTGTGTTCTAACGTGTAGTGTGGGTATGATGTTCTAACAGTGTAGTGTGTGGTATGATGTGCTAACAGTGTAGTGTAGTGTGTGGTATGATGTTCTAACAGTGTAGTGTGTGGTATGATGTTCTAACAGTGTAGTGATGTGTGTGTGTGGTATGATGTTCTAACAGTGTGTGTGTATGATGTTCTAACAGTGTATGATGTTCTAAGTGTGTGTAGTGTTCTAGTGTGTGGTATGATGTTCTAACAGTGTAGTGTGTGTATGATGTGCTAACAGTGTAGTGTGTGGTGATGTGGTATGATGATGTGCTAACAGTGTAGTGTAGTGTGTGGTATGATGTTCTAACAGTGTAGTGTGTGGTATGATGTGTGTAGTGTGTGGTATGATGTGCTAACAGTGTAGTGTGTGGTATGATGTGCTAACAGTGTAGTGTGTGGTATGATGTGCTAACAGTGTAGTGTGTGGTATGATGTTCTAACGTGTGTGTGTGGTATGATGTGCTAACAGTGTAGTGTGTGGTATGATGTTCTAACAGTGTAGTGTGTGGTATGATGTGCTAACAGTGTAGTGTAGTGGTATGATGTTCTAACAGTGTAGTGTGTGGTATGATGTTCTAACAGTGTAGTGTAGTGTGTGGTATGATGTTCTAACAGTGTAGTGTGTGTGTGGTATGATGTTCTAACAGTGTAGTGTAGTGTGTGGTATGATGTTCTAACAGTGTAGTGTGTGGTATGATGTTCTAACTAACGTGTGTGGTATGAGTGTGTAGTGTAGTGTGTAACAGGTGTGTGGTATGATGTGCTAACAGTGTAGTGTGTATGATGTTCTAACAGTGTGTAGTGTGTGGTATGATGTTCTAACAGTGTAGTGTGTGGTATGATGTTCTAACAGTGTAGTGTGTGTGTGGTATGATGTTCTAACAGTGTGTAGTGTGGTATGATGTTCTAACAGTGTAGTGTGTGTGTATGATGTTCTAACAGTGTAGTGTGTGTGGTATGATGTTCTAACGTGTAGTGTAGTGTGTGGTATGATGTGCTAACGTGTGTGTGTGTGTGCTAACGGTGTAGTGTGTGTATGATGTGCTAACAGTGTAGTGTGTGGTATGATGTGTGTAGTGTGTGGTATGATGTGCTAACGGTGTAGTGTAGTGTGTGGTATGATGTTCTAACAGTGTAGTGTGTGTGGTATGATGTTCTAACAGTGTAGTGTGTGGTATGATGTGCTAACAGTGTAGTGTAGTGTGGTATGATGTTCTAACGGTGTAGTGTGGTATGATGTGTGTATGATGTGCTAACAGTGTAGTGTGTGGTATGATGTGCTAACAGTGTAGTGTGTGGTATGATGTTCTAACAGTGTAGTGTGTGGTATGATGTTCTAACAGTGTAGTGTAGTGTGTGGTATGATGTTCTAACAGTGTAGTGTAGTGTGTGGTATGATGTTCTAACAGTGTGTAGTGTGTGGTATGATGTTCTAACAGTGTAGTGTAGTGTGTGGTATGATGTTCTAACGGTGTAGTGTAGTGTGTGTATGATGTTCTAACAGTGTAGTGTGTGGTATGATGTGCTAACAGTGTAGTGTGTAGTGTGTGGTATGATGTTCTAACGTGTATGATGTGCTAACAGTGTGTGGTATGATGTTCTAACGGTGTAGTGTGTGGTATGATGTTCTAACAGTGTAGTGTGTGTATGATGTTCTAACAGTGTAGTGTAGTGTGTATGATGTTCTAACGGTGTAGTGTGTGGTATGATGTTCTAACGGTGTAGTGTGTGGTATGATGTTCTAACAGTGTAGTGTGTGGTATGATGTTCTAACAGTGTAGTGTGTGGTATGATGTGCTAACAGTGTAGTGTGTGGTATGATGTGCTAACAGTGTAGTGTAGTGTAGTGTGTGGTATGATGTCCTAACGGTGTAGTGTAGTGTGTGGTATGATGTTCTAACAGTGTAGTGTGTGGTATGATGTGCTAACAGTGTAGTGTGTGGTATGATGTGCTAACGGTGTAGTGTAGTGTGTGGTATGATGTGCTAACAGTGTAGTGTGTGGTATGATGTGCTAACAGTGTAGTGTGTGGTATGATGTGCTAACGGTGTAGTGTGTGGTATGATGTGCTAACAGTGTAGTGTGTGGTATGATGTGCTAACAGTGTAGTGTAGTGTGTGGTATGATGTGCTAACAGTGTAGTGTGTGGTATGATGTTCTAACAGTGTAGTGTGTGATGTATGATGTTCTAACGGTGTAGTGTAGTGTGCTGTGTATGATGTGCTAACAGTGTAGTGTGTGGTATGATGTTCTAACAGTGTAGTGGAGTGTGGTATGATGTTCTAACGGTGTAGTGTAGTGTGTGGTATGATGTTCTAACAGTGTAGTGTAGTGTGTGGTATGATGTGCTAACAGTGTAGTGTGTGGTATGATGTGCTAACGGTGTAGTGTGTGGTATGATGTGCTAACAGTGTAGTGTGGTATGATGTTCTAACAGTGTGGTAGTGTGTGATGATGTGTAACAGGTAGTGTAGTGTGGATGATGTTCTAACGGTGTAGTGTAGTGTGTGGTATGATGTGCTAACAGTGTAGTGTGTGGTATGATGTGCTAACAGTGTAGTGTGTGGTATGATGTGCTAACGGTGTAGTGTAGTGTGTGGTATGATGTTCTAACGGTGTAGTGTAGTGTGTGGTATGATGTGCTAACAGTGTAGTGTGTGGTATGATGTGCTAACAGTGTAGTGTGTGGTATGATGTGCTAACAGTGTAGTGTGTGGTATGATGTTCTAACGGTGTAGTGTGTGGTATGATGTTCTAACAGTGTAGTGTAGTGTGGGTATGATGTTCTAACCTGTAGTGTAGTGATGATGTTCTAACAGTGTAGTGTAGTGTGTGGTATGATGTTCTAACAGTGTAGTGTGTGGTATGATGTGCTAACAGTGTGTGTGTGGTATGATGTGCTAACAGTGTAGTGTAGTGTGTGGTATGATGTTCTAACGGTGTAGTGTGGTATGATGTTCTAACAGTGTAGTGTAGTGTGTGTGTATGATGTTCTAACAGTGTAGGAGTGTGTGGTATGATGTTCTAACGGTGTAGTGTAGTGTGTGGTATGATGTTCTAACAGTGTAGTGTAGTGTGTGGTATGATGTTCTAACGGTGTAGTGTGTGGTATGATGTGCTAACAGTGTAGTGTAGTGTGTGGTATGATGTGCTAACGGTGTAGTGTAGTGTGTGGTATGATGTGCTAACGGTGTAGTGTGTGGTATGATGTTCTAACAGTGTAGTGTGTGGTATGATGTGCTAACAGTGTAGTGTAGTGTGTGGTATGATGTTCTAACAGTGTAGTGTAGTGTGTGGTATGATGTTCTAACAGTGTAGTGTGTGGTATGATGTGCTAACAGTGTAGTGTAGTGTGTGGTATGATGTTCTAACAGTGTAGTGTAGTGTGTGGTATGATGTTCTAACGGTGTAGTGTAGTGTGTGGTATGATGTGCTAACAGTGTAGTGTGTGGTATGATGTTCTAACAGTGTAGTGTGTGGTATGATGTGCTAACAGTGTAGTGTGTGGTATGATGTTCTAACAGTGTAGTGTAGTGTGTGGTATGATGTGCTAACAGTGTAGTGTGTGGTATGATGTTCTAACAGTGTAGTGTGTGGTATGATGTGCTAACGGTGTAGTGTAGTGTGTGGTATGATGTGCTAACAGTGTAGTGTGTGGTATGATGTGCTAACGGTGTAGTGTAGTGTGTGGTATGATGTTCTAACGGTGTAGTGTGTGGTATGATGTGCTAACAGTGTAGTGTGTGGTATGATGTTCTAACGGTGTAGTGTGTGGTATGATGTTCTAACAGTGTAGTGTGTGGTATGATGTTCTAACAGTGTAGTGTGTGGTATGATGTTCTAACGGTGTAGTGTGTGGTATGATGTTCTAACGGTGTAGTGTGTGGTATGATGTTCTAACAGTGTAGTGTGTGGTATGATGTTCTAACAGTGTAGTGTGTGGTATGATGTGCTAACAGTGTAGTGTGTGGTATGATGTGCTAACGGTGTAGTGTAGTGTGTGGTATGATGTCCTAACGGTGTAGTGTAGTGTGTGGTATGATGTTCTAACGGTGTAGTGTGTGGTATGATGTGCTAACAGTGTAGTGTGTGGTATGATGTGCTAACGGTGTAGTGTAGTGTGTGGTATGATGTGCTAACAGTGTAGTGTAGTGTGTGGTATGATGTGCTAACAGTGTAGTGTGTGGTATGATGTGCTAACGGTGTAGTGTGTGGTATGATGTGCTAACAGTGTAGTGTGTGGTATGATGTGCTAACAGTGTAGTGTAGTGTGTGGTATGATGTGCTAACAGTGTAGTGTGTGGTATGATGTTCTAACAGTGTAGTGTAGTGTGTGGTATGATGTTCTAACGGTGTAGTGTAGTGTGTGGTATGATGTTCTAACAGTGTAGTGTGTGGTATGATGTTCTAACAGTGTAGTGGAGTGTGTGGTATGATGTTCTAACGGTGTAGTGTAGTGTGTGGTATGATGTTCTAACAGTGTAGTGTAGTGTGTGGTATGATGTGCTAACAGTGTAGTGTGTGGTATGATGTTCTAACAGTGTAGTGTAGTGTGTGGTATGATGTGCTAACGGTGTAGTGTGTGGTATGATGTGCTAACGGTGTAGTGTGTGGTATGATGTGCTAACAGTGTAGTGTAGTGTGTGGTATGATGTGCTAACAGTGTAGTGTAGTGTGTGGTATGATGTTCTAACGGTGTAGTGTAGTGTGTGGTATGATGTGCTAACAGTGTAGTGTGTGGTATGATGTGCTAACAGTGTAGTGTGTGGTATGATGTGCTAACGGTGTAGTGTAGTGTGTGGTATGATGTTCTAACGGTGTAGTGTAGTGTGTGGTATGATGTGCTAACAGTGTAGTGTGTGGTATGATGTGCTAACAGTGTAGTGTGTGGTATGATGTGCTAACAGTGTAGTGTGTGGTATGATGTTCTAACGGTGTAGTGTGTGGTATGATGTTCTAACAGTGTAGTGTAGTGTGTGGTATGATGTTCTAACGGTGTAGTGTAGTGTGTGGTATGATGTGCTAACAGTGTAGTGTAGTGTGTGGTATGATGTTCTAACGGTGTAGTGTAGTGTGTGGTATGATGTGCTAACGGTGTAGTATAGTGTGTGGTATGATGTGCTAACGGTGTAGTGTAGTGTGTGGTATGATGTGCTAACGGTGTAGTGTAGTGTGCGCTGTACGGTACCTGTGAAGTCTTTGTGTAGTCCTCATAAAGCCGGTCATACTCCTTGCTCTTCTCTTGGTATTGATTGTGATATTCTTGGAGTTTCTTCCCCACCGCGTCAATGTTGTCCTCTTTCACCAGCTGGTCCTGAGAGAAAGTAAGAGAATGAAAGAAAGAGAGAAAGAGTATTAGAGGGCGATACATTGACATTAAGTGCCGAGAGAGAGAGAGAGAGAGAAGAGAGAGAGAGAGAGAGAGAGACAGAGAGAGACAGAGAGAGACAGAGAGAGAGAGAGAGAGAGAGAGAGAGAGAGAGAGAGGAGTACAGGAGTGGAGGGAATAACCTGTCTGATTGTGCTTACTGAGGGAGACTTCCTATTGGCCTCATTAATTCAGGACCCATGATGCCTTGCTCTATGTGCTAAGGGGCGGAGCGCTCCGCGCTTCGGAGCGGAGGTCTCTGAGTAATGACTGGCTGAGCACGGGAGCCACGCCAGGAGAGAGAGAACGAGGGAATGAGGGGAAAAAGGAATAAATGCAGGAGCGGCCTTTTGACATGGAGGATGTGTGTCATTATTTAGGCAGCAGTGAGGTCCTCAGTGAGGAGCAGCAGTGAGGTCCTCAGTGAGGAGCAGCAGTGAGGAGCAGCAGTGAGGAGCAGCACAGAGCAGGGCAGGAGAGAGAGAGCAGAATAAACAGGGTAATATCTCACCATGCTGTGTGAATCATGCTGCATGATGGGCAGGAAGGGAACGACCCCCAGAACTATTCAACAGACTTACTGGGGACAGACAGGAGAGGAGGGGCAGGGGAGGAAGAGGAGTAGAGGAGCAAGAGGTACAGAGAGAGAGAGGAGGACAGAGATGAGAAGAACAGAGAGAGAGAGGAGGACAGAGATGAGAAGAACAGAGAGAGAGAGGAGGACAGAGATGAGAAGAACAGAGAGGAGAGTACAGGAAGAGGAGGAGAGGAGCAAGAGATACAGAGAGAGAGAGAGGAGGACAGAGATGAGAAGAACAGAGAGGAGAGTACAGGAAGAGGAGGAGAGGAGCAAGAGGTACAGAGAGAGAGAGAGGAGGACAGAGATGAGAAGAACAGAGAGGAGAGTACAGGAAGAGGAGGAGAGGAGCAAGAGATACAGAGAGAGAGAGGAGGACAGAGATGAGAAGAACAGAGAGGAGAGTACAGGAAGAGGAGGAGAGGAGCAAGAGATACAGAGAGAGAGAGGAGGACAGAGAGGAGAAGGACAGAGAGAGAGGAGGACCGAGATGAGAAGAACAGAGAGGAGAGTACACGAAGAGGAGGAGAGGAGCAAGAGATACAGAGAGAGAGAGGAGGAGAGAGATGAGAAGAACAGAGAGGAGAAGAACAGAGAGGAGAGTACAGGAAGAGGAGGAGAGGAGCAAGAGGTACAGAGAGAGAGGAGGACAGAGAGGAGAAGAACAGAGAGGAGAGTACAGGAAGAGGAGGAGAGGAGCAAGAGGTACAGAGAGAGAGAGGAGGACAGAGAGGAGAAGAACAGAGAGGAGAGTACAGGAAGAGGAGGAGAGGAGCAAGAGGTACAGAGAGAGAGAGAGGACAGAGATGAGAAGAACAGAGAGGAGAGTACAGGAAGAGGAGGAGAGGAGCAAGAGATACAGAGAGAGAGAGAGGAGGACAGAGAGAGAGAGAGGAGGACAGAGAGAGAGAGAGGAGGACAGAGAGAGAGAGGAGGACAGAGATGAGAAGAACAGAGAGGAGAGTACAGGAAGAGGAGGAGAGGAGCAAGAGATACAGAGAGAGAGAGGAGGAGAGAGAGGAGAAGAACAGAGAGGAGAAGAACAGAGAGGAGAAGAACAGAGAGGAGGACAGAGAGGAGGACAGAGAGGAGAAGAACAGAGAGGAGAGTACAGGAAGAGGAGGAGAGGAGCAAGAGGTACAGAGAGAGAGAGAGGAGGAGAGAGAGGAGAAGAACAGAGAGGAGGACAGAGAGGAGGACAGAGAGGAGAAGAACAGAGAGGAGAGTACAGGAAGAGGAGGAGAGGAGCAAGAGGTGTAGAGAGAGAGAGGAGGACAGAGAGGAGAAGTGGACAGTAGACAGTGTGTAGGCTCGTCCGTACCTGCTGGTAGTGTGAGATGGGGAACATGAGTTTGACGTCTAGCTTGGTGTTGTACTGGGCCAGGGATTCATGTCTATAGTGATTGATCAGCTCCACAACAGAACCAAACGTCAGGGGGTCTGAGAAACCGTACTTCCCATCCCGGTGGTAGATCTTGATTAACTTGTTGTTGCCCCCTTTCCTACACACACAGAGACAGAGAGAGAGAGAGAGAGAGAGAGAGAGAGAGAGAGAGAGAGAGAGACAGAGAGAGAGAGAGAGAGACAGAGAGGGTGAAATTCCACAGTGTGCCATCACAGCAGCAACATTTGTGACCTGTTGCCACGAGAAAAGGGCAACCAGTGAAGAACACACACCATTGTAAATACAACCCATATTTATGCTTATTTATTTTATCTTGTGTCCTTTACCATTTGTACATTGTTAAAACACTGTATATATAATATGACATTTGTAATGTCTTTATTGTTTTGAAACTTCTGTATGTGTAATGTTTACTGTTAATTTTTATTGTTTATTTCACTTTATATATTATCTACCTCACTTGCTTTGGCAATGTTAACACGTTTCCCATGCCAATAAAGCCCCTTGAATTGAATTGAGAGAGAGAGAGAGAGAGAGAGAGAGAGAGAGAGAGAGAGAGAGAGAGAGAGAGAGAGAGAGAGAGAGAGAGAGAGAGAGAGACAGAGAGAGACAGAGAGAGAGAGAGAGAGACAGAGAGAGACAGAGAACTTTGTAGAGGCATTCAGACTCCTATAGGTGAGAGTTCACTAGAAATGAACCAGTAATAACTACTTCAGGGGTTGATACTTGATATAAAAACAACATCCCTCTGTCCAGAAACTCTTGTGAAAGGAGTGAGCCTGGTGTAGTGTGGTAACCTACCTCAGTGTTAGTGTGTAGTGTGGTAACCTACCTCAGTGTTAGTGTGTAGGTTGGTAACCTACCTCAGTGTTAGTGTGTAGTGTGGTAACCTACCTCAGTGTTAGTGTGCAGTGTGGTAACCTACCTCAGTGTTAGTGTGCAGTATGGTAACCTACCTCAGTATTAGTGTGTAGTGTGGTAACCTACCTCAGTGTTAGTGTGCAGTGTGGTAACCTACCTCAGTGTTAGTGTGTAGTGTGGTAACCTACCTCAGTGTTAGTGTGTAGTGTGGTAACCTACCTCAGTGTTAGTGTGTAGTGTTAGTGTGTAGTGTGGTAACCTACCTCAGTGTTAGTGTGTAGTGTGGTAACCTACCTCAGTGTTAGTGTGCAGTGTAGTAACCTACCTCAGTGTTAGTGTGTAGTGTGGTAACCTACCTCAGTGTTAGTGTGTAGTGTGGTAACCTACCTCAGTGTTAGTGTGTAGTGTGGTAACCTACCTCAGTGTTAGTGTGTAGTGTTAGTGTGTAGTGTGGTAACCTACCTCAGTGTTAGTGTGTAGTGTGGTAACCTACCTCAGTGTTAGTGTGTAGTGTGGTAACCTACCTCAGTGTTAGTGTGCAGTGTGGTAACCTACCTCAGTGTTTGTGTGTAGTGTGGTAACCTACCTCAGTGTTAGTGTGTAGTGTGGTAACCTACCTCAGTGTTAGTGTGCAGTGTGGTAACCTACCTCAGTGTTAGTGTGTAGTATGGTAACCTACCTCAGTGTTAGTGTGTAGTGTGGTAACCTACCTCAGTGTTAGTGTGTAGTGTGGTAACCTACCTCAGTGTTAGTGTGTAGTGTGGTAACCTACCTCAGTGTTAGTGTGTATTATGATAACCTACCTCAGTGTTAGTGTGTAGTGTGGTAACCTACCTCAGTGTTTGTGTGTAGTGTGGTAACCTACCTCGGTGTTAGTGTGTATTATGGTAACCTACCTCAGTGTTAGTGTGTAGTGTGGTAACCTACCTCAGTGTTAGTGTGCAGTGTGGTAACCTACCTCAGTGTTAGTGTGTAGTATGGTAACCTACCTCAGTGTTAGTGTGTAGTGTGGTAACCTACCTCAGTGTTAGTGTGCAGTGTGGTAACATACCTCAGTGTTAGTGTGTAGTGTGGTAACCTACCTCAGTGTTAGTGTGTAGTGTGGTAACCTACCTCAGTGTTAGTGTGTAGTGTTAGTGTGTAGTGTGGTAACCTACCTCAGTGTTAGTGTGTAGTCACCCTGCATTTTGGTGGAGGCGTCCCGAACTAGGAATGTCCCATCAGGCATGTCTCTCAGCTTATCATTCACCTCTTCCCTGGAGAGAGGGATACATGGAGAGCGAGAGAGAGAGGGGAAGAGAGAGAGAGAAAAGAGAGAGAGAGA
>NC_088419.1:85703966-85706466 GCF_034236695.1 Oncorhynchus nerka | reverse complement strand
AACTACAAGGCTTATAATCTACATGTATCAGAGCTGCAGAGAGAGAGAGGGGGGGGACAGAGAGGGTTACAACTACAAGGCTTCTAATCTACATGTATCAGAGCAGCAGAGAGAGAGAGGGGGGCAGAGAGGGTTACAACTACAAGGTTATAATCTACATGTATCAGAGCAGCAGAGAGAGGGGGGACAGAGAGGGTTACAACTACAAGACTTATAATCTACATGTATCAGAGCTGCAGAGAGAGAGGAGGGGGACGGAGAGGGTTACAACTACAAGGCTTCTAAACTACATGTATCAGAGCTGCAGAGAGAGAGGGGGGGCAGAGAGGGTTACAACTACAAGGCTTATAATCTACATGTATCAGAGCTGCAGAGAGAGAGGGGGGGACAGAGAGGGTTACAACTACAAGGCTTATAATCTACATGTATCAGAGCTGCAGAGAGAGAGGGGGGGGGGGCGGAGAGGGTTACAACTACAAGGCTTATAATCTACATGTATCAGAGCTGCAGAGAGAGAGGGGGGGGAGGGGCAGAAAGGGTTACAACTACAAGGCTACATGTATCAGTGGTACTGACAATGCCACATGACAGTGGACCTGAAGCTTGTGGGAAACAGTCTTCCTTTCCTGTCATTTCCTGACCTCTTTCCATCTCCCTAGTTTAGATGATGTCTCAATGGGCCATACTGACCATGCTTCTTCTCCCTCCCATTCAGCATTAATGACTCACCAAGAAGAGATCTCTCTCCACAGCATGTGGGATGTAGAGACGCCATGACAATACTATTTGAAGGAAAGGTTGCAGGAGCAGAATTCCATTGAGTCTGTCTGTCTAACAGAGCTGGGCTGGGCTGTCTGTCTAACAGAGCTGGGCTGTCTGTCTAACAGGGCTGGGCTGTCTGTCTAACAGGGCTGGGCTGTCTGTCTAACAGAGCTGGGCTGTCTGTCTAACAGAGCTGGGCTGTCTGTCTAACAGGGCTGGGCTGTCTGTCTAACAGGGCTGGGCTGTCTGTCTAACAGAGCTGGGCTGTCTGTCTAACAGAGCTGGGCTGTCTGTCTAACAGAGCTGGGCTGTCTGTCTAACAGAGCTGGGCTGTCTGTCTAACAGGGCTGGGCTGTCTGTCTAACAGAGCTGGGCTGTCTGTCTAACAGAGCTGGGCTGGGCTGTCTGTCTAACAGAGCTGGGCTGTCTGTCTAACAGGGCTGGGCTGTCTGTCTAACAGAGCTGGGCTGTCTGTCTAACAGAGCTGGGCTGTCTGTCTAACAGGGCTGGGCTGTCTGTCTAACAGAGCTGGGCTGTCTGTCTAACAGAGCTGGGCTGTCTGTCTAACAGGGCTGGGCTGTCTGTCTAACAGGGCTGGGCTGTCTGTCTAACAGGGCTGGGCTGTCTGTCTAACAGGGCTGGGCTGTCTGGCTGGGCTGTCTGTCTAACAGGCTGGGCTGTCTGTCTAACAGGGGGCTGGGCTGTCTGTCTAACAGGGCTGGGCTGTCTGTCTAACAGGGCTGGGCTGTCTGGGTTGTCTGTCTAACAGGGCTGGGCTGTCTGTCTAACAGAGCTGGGCTGGGCTGTGTCTGTCTAACAGAGCTGGGCTGTCTGTCTAACAGGGGGCTGTCTGGGCTGGGCTGGGCTGTCTGTCTAACAGGGCTGGGCTGTCTGTCTAACAACTGGGCTGGGCTGTCTGTCTAACAGGGCTGGGCTGTCTGTCTAACAGGGCTGGGCTGTCTGTCTAACAGGGCTGGGCTGTCTGTCTAACAGAGCTGGGCTGTCTGTCTAACAGAGCTGGGCTGTCTGTCTAACAGGGCTGGGCTGTCTGTCTAGAGCAGAGCTGGGCTGTCTGTCTAACAGGGCTGGGCTGTGGGCTGTCTGTCTAACAGGGCTGGGCTGTCTGTCTAACAGAGCTGGGTTGTCTGTCTAACAGGGCTGGGTTGTCTGTCTAACAGGGCTGGGCTGTCTGTCTAACAGGGCTGGGTTGTCTGTCTAACAGGGCTGGGCTGTCTGTCTAACAGGGCTGGGTTGTCTGTCTAACAGGGCTGGGCTGTCTGTGGGCTGTCTGTCTAACAGAGCTGGGCTGTCTGTGGGCTGTCTAACAGGGCTGGGCTGTCTGTCTAACAGAGCTGGGTTGTCTGTCTAACAGGGCTGGGCTGTCTGTCTAACAGGGCTGGGTTGTCTGTCAGGGCTGGGTTGTCTAACAGGGCTGGGCTGTCTGTCTAACAGAGCTGGGCTGTCTGTCTAACAGAGCTGGGCTGTCTGTCTAACAGGGCTGGGCTGTCTGTCTAACAGGGCTGGGCTGTCTGTCTAACAGGGCTGGGCTGTCTGTCTAACAGGGCTGGGCTGTCTGTCTAACAGAGCTGGGCTGTCTGTCTAACAGAGCTGGGCTGTCTGTCTAACAGGGCTGGGCTGTCTGTCTAACAGAGCTGGGCTGTCTGTCTAACAGGGCTGGGCTGTCTGTCTAACAGAGCTGGGTTGTCTGTCTAACAGGGCTGGGCTGTCTGTCTAACAG
>NC_088419.1:85686466-85691466 GCF_034236695.1 Oncorhynchus nerka | reverse complement strand
AGCAATCTGCTCTTCAGATAACGTCACTCCGATAAACTAGTCAAACAAGTTGAAACATTGTTGCAAACTAAATAACGCATCTGATACATTGTAACAATACATTCTAAATGATTGTCATCACCATTGAAACAGTAGCAAAAAGTCCCAGGATATCGGCAGATATTATCGGTGCAGATACAATGTAGCGATGTTAAAACGAATTGAACGAAACACTATAACGGTCATTTGTAGGTGCTTTAAAGCGATTTCAGGAAGAAGAAATGAGTATTTGTGCACCTGTAATAACTATGAATGAAAAAAACAAAGTTACCCAAATGAATAGGCTCGCTATCAGGACAGACAGGTTCGCAGGCAAAGCGTTCTTCTCAAAGTTTGGACCATTCAGTCCGCATCCACAAATAGGATACAGTATTTTACCACACAGTGACTATTCAATAGTTTCAGTGGCCTACCTGGAGGTGGTTGGTCCATTTCAATATAAAATATTAATTCTGTGGAATATGGCATCATCACGTCCCTCCAATCATCTTCGTATTTTTCCGTAGTCCAAACGGTATTGTACATTGTCTTTACTTCACTTGCGAATGACACTTGTCTTTCTCCAAATGGATATATGCGCACAGGAGGAACGATAAAAACCTTTTACAACACTTGACTGATCGGAATACTGCTATCTACTGTATAGAGGATAGCTCAACTAGAGCCGTCTCTGATGATCTGAATTCCTGCTTCAGACACAATAAATACGGTCAATTCTTCTGTAAAAGCACCTGGATTCACTGCTCTGATCAGACATAAAACCTCACTGTTCCAAAGGCCTATAAAATGTTCTAAAAGTCCTACAGAGCTGAAAGTAGATGCCAGCTCTACAATCAAGTCTGTTCTTCAGGGACCGAGCAGTCGTCTTCATTTTAAGAAGACTGACAGCGCGCAGGCAACCTTTCACATCATCTCGGCGCTACCACTTCACGCGGAAACACGGGGGGGGGAGCCGTTTCTAACAATGACGTACCGAAAGTGGGTTTGTACTTTTATTGCGCGGTGTTATTGCATACGATGTTATTACATAATTAGGGACGAGTATTTATGGATATGAACATATTTGGCTGTTTTGGGGTTTAGAAATCATGTTAGTAATTTTCATCATTTTACTGCCCTCCTTTTCCACAAACAGATTGGTATGTTCCTATCCCGTCTGCTTTGGTTATTGCTATCCGGGATCCTTGGGACGTCCCCACCCTAAATACTATCCCTTACCTCAACCCCTACCCTTACCCTGACCCTGACCATAACCATACTTAACCCCTACCTAACCCTAACTTTAACCCGAACCTTAACCATTTCAAATGGCAACTTCAATGGGGTAGGGACTTTCCAGGGTCTGTGAGCTGGGCAGTAAGCAGACTCCAGAGTAGGGAACCAATAGGAAAATGACTTTACTTCAACTCTGTTGCCGGAGTTATGAGCTAAACATTTTTGCAACCTTGTGTACCTTCCTGGCCAATGAACAATATCAAGGATGCAGGAAGTGAATTGCTGATTGGACCAAACAGTTACTATAAAGGGACAAATGGATGCAGACCACAAAAGGAGAAAAGCGACAGTAAAATGTCTAGTACTCTGATCACAACCACAACTCCTGGTCAGGTACAGAACACAGCCTACCTATGTTACAGCTTACTGTTAATTCACTTAGAAATGTAATTACAAAATGCACCATGTAAAAAATGCGTAGGCCTCAGCCTATGACACATTCAATCAACGTGTGTTGGCATTGTGTTCAATGAGTCGGCATTGTATTGAGCGAGATGGATGGTCTGTATACAGGGCACAGACTGACTGAGCATTCTGACCACCCTGCTAACATACATTTACTAACCCAGTAATAACAGTGTAATATCAACATGCAAAGGAGCATTTTATCAGAAGAGGATTTAACCCAGTCTGGTTGGTGGCCTAGTTCAGGGGTCTGGTTGCCAATCTGCCGTCCCAATCTATCTCCCCTCTCCTCCTCCTCTGTCTGATCTGTCCATCAAGAAAAGAAAAGGGAGGCTGTCCCCCTGCCCAGTATATAGGCCAGGGATGTCACTGAATTCATCTGTTTAATACAACTTAGGGGAGCAGAGGGGTCTGTGTGTAACGGAGGGTCCCCCAGTACCCCATCCCAGATGGCTCATGCCGGACACACAGCCCCTCTGTGTCAAGTGTGTCAAAGTGTTTTAATTGCCTCTGTCTGTAGTGAGGTGGTGCCACACAGGATTGGCTGGACAGATGGAAGGGTAACAATGACTTAGGAACTGACTAGGCCTGCATGGTAATCCACAGGAGATAGAGTCTCATCTGCTGTGTTTTATCTATGCATCATGACAGGCTCCCTCTGAAACACAGGAACAATAGACGGGAGATGCATCATGCCTGCATTTTGCATACTTTATGCATGATAATGACCAGCAGCCGTCTGAATAAGTGTTTGTGTGTGTGATTGTGCGTTGGTTTGTGTGTGGTTATGTGTCAGTGTGTGTGTGTCTGTGTGTGTGTGTGTGTCTGTGTTTGTGTGTCAGTGTGTGTTTATGTGTAAGTGTGTGTGTGTGTGTGTGTGTGTGTGTGTGTGTGTGTGTGTGTGTGTGAATGTGTGTGTGTGTCTGTCTCTGTGTCAGTGTGTGTATGTATGTGTCAGTGTGTGTGTGTGTTTATGTGTCTGTGTGTGTGTGTGTGTTATGTGTCAGTGCGCGCGCGCGTGTGTGTGTGTGTGTGTGTGTGTGTAAACTATCCCCCCTTTGCCTCCTCCTTCCCACACCTCATTTTTATGACATAATTTATTAATTTGTTAGGAGGATCAGTCAGGGATGTGTTTACTTGCCATCCTGTGTTTCTGGCTGCTCTCAAGCATCTGCTACACAGGTGGTGTGTGTGTGTGTCTGTGTGTGTGCGTGTGTGTGTGCGTGTGTGTGTGTGTGTCTGTGTGTGTGTGTGTGTATGTGTCTGTGTGTGTGTGTGTGTGTGTGTGTGTGTGTGTGTGTGTGTGTGTGTGTGTGTGTGTGTGTGTGTGTAACCACAGGTGACCGCTGGGACTCAGGTGTTGGTTATGTCACCCCTGTAGCCATAGAAACGCAGCAGCGCCCAGTAAAGCACTGTATTGAGATGATTCAGCGTTTACTAAGAGCGATATCCCTTTCAGACTCTGACTATCAAACGCTCTTAAATAAAGGTATGCTTTGATAAACTACTTCAAGTGTAGGGACTGCTTAGAAACAAAGAGTGCAGTAAACTAGTTTTTCCAGTTGTCTGAACTACAACATCAAGACACTGTCTGCTTCTTCTAGCCTTTCAACGTTATCCGTTGAATTCATTTATCTGCTCTGTCGGGTAACGCAACCCTCTGGACACTCTGAAATTAGAGTTAAAGTTAGGATTGGAAAAAAGGGGAGGCCCAGACCGACAGTGATGAATTGGGTTCCTATGGGAACATATCACATTTAGAGAGTATTTCTATCTGTGTGTGTATGACTGCAGATTTCTAGCCCTGCCTTTTACGCCCCTTTGTCAGTGTGCTGTATGTGTGCTGCAGTAGACCAGTAGACCACAGAAAGACAGACAGCTAGGTAGACCAGTGACACAGAAAGACAGACAGCTAGGTAGACCAGTGATACAGAAAGACAGACAGCTAGGTAGACCAGTGACACAGAAAGACAGACAGCTAGGTAGACCAGTGACACAGAAAGACAGACAGCTAGGTAGACCAGTGATACAGAAAGACAGACAGCTAGGTAGACCAGTGACACAGAAAGACAGACAGCTAGGTAGACCAGTGACACAGAAAGACAGACAGCTAGGTAGACCAGTGACACAGAAAGACAGACATCTAGGTAGAACAGTGACACAGAAAGACAGACAGCTAGGTAGACCAGTGACACAGAAAGACAGACAGCAAGGTAGACCAGTGACACAGAAAGACAGACAGCTAGGTAGACCAGTGACACAGAAAGACAGACAGCTAGGTAGACCAGTGACACAGAAAGACAGACAGCTAGGTAGACCAGTGACACAGAAAGACAGACAGCTAGGTAGACCAGTGACACAGAAAGACAGACAGCTAGGTAGACCAGTGACACAGAAAGACAGACAGCTGGTAGACCAGTGACACAGAAAGACAGACAGCTAGGTAGACCAGTGACACAGAAAGACAGACAGCTAGGTAGACCAGTGACACAGAAAGACATACAGCTAGATAGACCAGTGACACAGAAAGACAGACAGCTAGGTAGACCAGTGACACAGAAAGACAGACAGCTAGGTAGACCAGTGGCACAGAAAGACAGACAGCTAGGTAGACCAGTGACACAGAAAGACATACAGCTAGGTAGACCAGTGACACAGAAAGACAGACAGCTAGGTAGACCAGTGACACAGAAAGACAGACAGCTAGGTAGGCCAGTGACACAGAAAGACAGACAGCTAGGTAGAACAGTGACACAGAAAGACAGACAGCTAGGTAGACCAGTGACACAGAAATACAGACAGCTAGGTAGACCAGTGACACAGAAAGACAGACAGCTAGGTAGCGTTGGGCCAGTAACCGAAAGGTTGCGGGCTGGAATCCTCAAGCTGACAAGGTAAACATCTGTTGTTCTGCCCCTGAGCAAGTCTGTTAACCCACTGTTCCCCGGGCGCCGATGACGTGGATGTCGATTTAAGGTAGCCCCCCTTACCTCTCTGATTCAGAGGGGTTGGGTTAAATGCTGAAGACACATTTCAGTTGAATGCATTCAGTTGTACAACTGACTAGGTACCTCCCTTTCCCTTACGGTAGCTCTGTCTGTAAAAATCCCTGGTGTATGCTAGAATCGGTTACCAGTGATTCCCCTGCCCTGTGTGTGTGTGTAAAACATTTTCCCACTTGTAGATTGTGCTGATCAAAGTCATGGGGCAGACATAAACAGCAGAGAGAGAGATTCTCATCTGCCTAGCTACAGTGCAAGACCAAGCTAACAGATGCCCGA
>NC_088419.1:85576466-85681466 GCF_034236695.1 Oncorhynchus nerka | reverse complement strand
CAAATACAACAGAGATGTAATCTGACCTGCTACATACTGTAGAACAGAGGGCTCAAATACAACAGAGATGTAATCTGACCTGCTACATACTGTAGAACAGAGGGCTCAAATACAACAGAGATGTAATCTGACCTGCTACATACTGTAGAACAGAGGGCTCAAATACAACAGAGATGTAATCTGACCTGCTACATACTGTAGAACAGAGGGCTCAAATACAACAGAGATGGAGTCTGACCTGCTACATACTGTAGAACAGAGGGCTCAAATACAACAGAGATGTAATCTGACCTGCTACATACTGTAGAACAGAGGGCTCAAATACAACAGAGATGGAGTCTGACCTGCTACATACTGTAGAACAGAGGGCTCAAATACAACAGAGATGGAGTCTGACCTGCTACATACTGTAGAACAGAGGGCTCAAATACAACAGAGATGTAATCTGACCTGCTACATACTGTAGAACAGAGGGCTCAAATACAACAGAGATGGAGTCTGACCTGCTACATACTGTAGAACAGAGGGCTCAAATACAACAGAGATGGAGTCTGACCTGCTACATACTGTAGAACAGAGGGCTCAAATACAACAGAGATGTAATCTGACCTGCTACATACTGTAGAACAGAGGGCTCAAATACAACAGAGATGTAATCTGACCTGCTACATACTGTAGAACAGAGGGCTCAAATACAACAGAGATGGAGTCTGACCTGCTACATACTGTAGAACAGAGGGCTCAAATACAACAGAGATGGAGTCTGACCTGCTACATACTGTAGAACAGAGGGCTCAAATACAACAGAGATGTAATCTGACCTGCTACATACTGTAGAACAGAGGGCTCAAATACAACAGAGATGGAGTCTGACCTGCTACATACTGTAGAACAGAGGGCTCAAATACAACAGAGATGTAATCTGACCTGCTACATACTGTAGAACAGAGGGCTCAAATACAACAGAGATGTAATCTGACCTGCTACATACTGTAGAACAGAGGGCTCAAATACAACAGAGATGTAATCTGACCTGCTACATACTGTAGAACAGAGGGCTCAAATACAACAGAGATGTAATCTGACCTGCTACATACTGTAGAACAGAGGGCTCAAATACAACAGAGATGGAGTCTGACCTGCTACATACTGTAGAACAGAGGGCTCAAATACAACAGAGATGGAGTCTGACCTGCTACATACTGTAGAACAGAGGGCTCAAATACAACAGAGATGGAGTCTGACCTGCTACATACTGTAGAACAGAGGGCTCAAATACAACAGAGATGTAATCTGACCTGCTACATACTGTAGAACAGAGGGCTCAAATACAACAGAGATGTAATCTGACCTGCTACATACTGTAGAACAGAGGGCTCAAATACAACAGAGATGTAATCTGACCTGCTACATACTGTAGAACAGAGGGCTCAAATACAACAGAGATGGAGTCTGACCTGCTACATACTGTAGAACAGAGGGCTCAAATACAACAGAGATGGAGTCTGACCTGCTACATACTGTAGAACAGAGGGCTCAAATACAACAGAGATGTAATCTGACCTGCTACATACTGTAGAACAGAGGGCTCAAATACAACAGAGATGGAGTCTGACCTGCTACATACTGTAGAACAGAGGGCTCAAATACAACAGAGATGGAGTCTGACCTGCTACATACTGTAGAACAGAGGGCTCAAATACAACAGAGATGTAATCTGACCTGCTACATACTGTAGAACAGAGGGCTCAAATACAACAGAGATGTAATCTGACCTGCTACATACTGTAGAACAGAGGGCTCAAATACAACAGAGATGTAATCTGACCTGCTACATAGAACAGAGGGCTCAAATACAACAGAGATGGAGTCTGACCTGCTACATACTGTAGAACAGAGGGCTCAAATACAACAGAGATGTAATCTGACCTGCTACATACTGTAGAACAGAGGGCTCAAATACAACAGAGATGGAGTCTGACCTGCTACATACTGAAACAGAGGGCTCAAATACAACAGAGATGGAGTCTGACCTGCTACATACTGTAGAACAGAGGGCTCAAATACAACAGAGATGTAATCTGACCTGCTACATACTGTAGAACAGAGGGCTCAAATACAACAGAGATGGAGTCTGACCTGCTACATACTGTAGAACAGAGGGCTCAAATACAACAGAGATGGAGTCTGACCTGCTACATACTGTAGAACAGAGGGCTCAAATACAACAGAGATGTAATCTGACCTGCTACATAGAACAGAGGGCTCAAATACAACAGAGATGTAATCTGACCTGCTACATACTGTAGAACAGAGGGCTCAAATACAACAGAGATGGAGTCTGACCTGCTACATACTGTAGAACAGAGGGCTCAAATACAACAGAGATGGAGTCTGACCTGCTACATACTGTAGAACAGAGGGCTCAAATACAGCAGAGATGTAATCTGACCTGCTACATACTGTAGAACAGAGGGCTCAAATACAACAGAGATGTAATCTGACCTGCTACATACTGTAGAACAGAGGGCTCAAATACAACAGAGATGTAATCTGACCTGCTACATACTGTAGAACAGAGGGCTCAAATACAACAGAGATGTAATCTGACCTGCTACATACTGTAGAACAGAGGGCTCAAATACAACAGAGATGTAATCTGACCTGCTACATACTGTAGAACAGAGGGCTCAAATACAACAGAGATGGAGTCTGACCTGCTACATACTGTAGAACAGAGGGCTCAAATACAACAGAGATGGAGTCTGACCTGCTACATACTGTAGAACAGAGGGCTCAAATACAACAGAGATGTAATCTGACCTGCTACATACTGTAGAACAGAGGGCTCAAATACAACAGAGATGGAGTCTGACCTGCTACATACTGTAGAACAGAGGGCTCAAATACAACAGAGATGGAGTCTGACCTGCTACATACTGTAGAAAAGAGGGCTCAAATACAACAGAGATGTAATCTGACCTGCTACATACTGTAGAACAGAGGGCTCAAATACAACAGAGATGGAGTCTGACCTGCTACATAGAACAGAGGGCTCAAATACAACAGAGATGTAATCTGACCTGCTACATACTGTAGAACAGAGGGCTCAAATACAACAGAGATGGAGTCTGACCTGCTACATACTGTAGAACAGAGGGCTCAAATACAACAGAGATGGAGTCTGACCTGCTACATACTGTAGAACAGAGGGCTCAAATACAACAGAGATGTAATCTGACCTGCTACATACTGTAGAACAGAGGGCTCAAATACAACAGAGATGGAGTCTGACCTGCTACATACTGTAGAACAGAGGGCTCAAATACAACAGAGATGGAGTCTGACCTGCTACATACTGTAGAACAGAGGGCTCAAATACAACAGAGATGTAATCTGACCTGCTACATACTGTAGAACAGAGGGCTCAAATACAACAGAGATGTAATCTGACCTGCTACATACTGTAGAACAGAGGGCTCAAATACAACAGAGATGGAGTCTGACCTGCTACATACTGTAGAACAGAGGGCTCAAATACAACAGAGATGGAGTCTGACCTGCTACATACTGTAGAACAGAGGGCTCAAATACAACAGAGATGTAATCTGACCTGCTACATACTGTAGAACAGAGGGCTCAAATACAACAGAGATGTAATCTGACCTGCTACATACTGTAGAACAGAGGGCTCAAATACAACAGAGATGTAATCTGACCTGCTACATACTGTAGAACAGAGGGCTCAAATACAACAGAGATGTAATCTGACCTGCTACATACTGTAGAACAGAGGGCTCAAATACAACAGAGATGTAATCTGACCTGCTACATACTGTAGAACAGAGGGCTCAAATACAACAGAGATGTAATCTGACCTGCTACATACTGTAGAACAGAGGGCTCAAATACAACAGAGATGGAGTCTGACCTGCTACATACTGTAGAACAGAGGGCTCAAATACAACAGAGATGGAGTCTGACCTGCTACATACTGTAGAACAGAGGGCTCAAATACAACAGAGATGGAGTCTGACCTGCTACATACTGTAGAACAGAGGGCTCAAATACAACAGAGATGTAATCTGACCTGCTACATACTGTAGAACAGAGGGCTCAAATACAACAGAGATGTAATCTGACCTGCTACATACTGTAGAACAGAGGGCTCAAATACAACAGAGATGTAATCTGACCTGCTACATACTGTAGAACAGAGGGCTCAAATACAACAGAGATGGAGTCTGACCTGCTACATACTGTAGAACAGAGGGCTCAAATACAACAGAGATGGAGTCTGACCTGCTACATACTGTAGAACAGAGGGCTCAAATACAACAGAGATGTAATCTGACCTGCTACATACTGTAGAACAGAGGGCTCAAATACAACAGAGATGGAGTCTGACCTGCTACATAGAACAGAGGGCTCAAATACAACAGAGATGGAGTCTGACCTGCTACATACTGTAGAACAGAGGGCTCAAATACAACAGAGATGTAATCTGACCTGCTACATACTGTAGAACAGAGGGCTCAAATACAACAGAGATGTAATCTGACCTGCTACATACTGTAGAACAGAGGGCTCAAATACAACAGAGATGTAATCTGACCTGCTACATACTGTAGAACAGAGGGCTCAAATACAACAGAGATGTAGTCTGACCTGCTACATACTGTAGAACAGAGGGCTCAAATACAACAGAGATGGAGTCTGACCTGCTACATAGAACAGAGGGCTCAAATACAACAGAGATGGAGTCTGACCTGCTACATACTGTAGAACAGAGGGCTCAAATACAACAGAGATGTAATCTGACCTGCTACATACTGTAGAACAGAGGGCTCAAATACAACAGAGATGGAGTCTGACCTGCTACATACTGTAGAACAGAGGGCTCAAATACAACAGAGATGTAATCTGACCTGCTACATACTGTAGAACAGAGGGCTCAAATACAACAGAGATGGAGTCTGACCTGCTACATACTGTAGAACAGAGGGCTCAAATACAACAGAGATGGAGTCTGACCTGCTACATACTGTAGAACAGAGGGCTCAAATACAACAGAGATGGAGTCTGACCTGCTACATACTGTAGAACAGAGGGCTCAAATACAACAGAGATGTAGTCTGACCTGCTACATACTGTAGAACAGAGGGCTCAAATACAACAGAGATGTAATCTGACCTGCTACATACTGTAGAACAGAGGGCTCAAATACAACAGAGATGGAGTCTGACCTGCTACATACTGTAGAACAGAGGGCTCAAATACAACAGAGATGGAGTCTGACCTGCTACATACTGTAGAACAGAGGGCTCAAATACAACAGAGATGTAATCTGACCTGCTACATACTGTAGAACAGAGGGCTCAAATACAACAGAGATGTAATCTGACCTGCTACATACTGTAGAACAGAGGGCTCAAATACAACAGAGATGTAGTCTGACCTGCTACATACTGTAGAACAGAGGGCTCAAATACAACAGAGATGTAATCTGACCTGCTACATACTGTAGAACAGAGGGCTCAAATACAACAGAGATGTAATCTGACCTGCTACATACTGTAGAACAGAGGGCTCAAATACAACAGAGATGGAGTCTGACCTGCTACATACTGTAGAACAGAGGGCTCAAATACAACAGAGATGGAGTCTGACCTGCTACATACTGTAGAACAGAGGGCTCAAATACAACAGAGATGTAATCTGACCTGCTACATACTGTAGAACAGAGGGCTCAAATACAACAGAGATGGAGTCTGACCTGCTACATACTGTAGAACAGAGGGCTCAAATACAACAGAGATGGAGTCTGACCTGCTACATACTGTAGAACAGAGGGCTCAAATACAACAGAGATGTAATCTGACCTGCTACTGTAGAACAGAGGGCTCAAATACAACAGAGATGGAGTCTGACCTGCTACATAGAACAGAGGGCTCAAATACAACAGAGATGTAGTCTGACCTGCTACATACTGTAGAACAGAGGGCTCAAATACAACAGAGATGGAGTCTGACCTGCTACATACTGTAGAACAGAGGGCTCAAATACAACAGAGATGGAGTCTGACCTGCTACATACTGTAGAACAGAGGGCTCAAATACAACAGAGATGGAGTCTGACCTGCTACATACTGTAGAACAGAGGGCTCAAATACAACAGAGATGGAGTCTGACCTGCTACATACTGTAGAACAGAGGGCTCAAATACAACAGAGATGTAATCTGACCTGCTACATACTGTAGAACAGAGGGCTCAAATACAACAGAGATGGAGTCTGACCTGCTACATACTGTAGAACAGAGGGCTCAAATACAACTGATACAACAGAGATGGAGTCTGACCTGCTACATACTGTAGAACAGAGGGCTCAAATACAACAGAGATGGAGTCTGACCTGCTACATACTGTAGAACAGAGGGCTCAAATACAACAGAGATGGAGTCTGACCTGCTACATAGAGAACAGAGGGCTCAAATACAACAGAGATGGAGTCTGACCTGCTACATAGAACAGAGGGCTCAAATACAACAGAGGAACAGAGGGCTCAAATACAACAGAGATGGAGTCTGACCTGCTACATACTGTAGAACAGAGGGCTCAAATACAACAGAGATGGAGTCTGACCTGCTACATACTGTAGAACAGAGGGCTCAAATACAACAGAGATGGAGTCTGACCTGCTACATACTGTAGAACAGAGGGCTCAAATACAACAGAGATGGAGTCTGACCTGCTACATACTGTAGAACAGAGGGCTCAAATACAACAGAGATGGAGTCTGACCTGCTACATACTGTAGAACAGAGGGCTCAAATACAACAGAGATGGAGTCTGACCTGCTACATACTGTAGAACAGAGGGCTCAAATACAACAGAGATGTAATCTGACCTGCTACATACTGTAGAACAGAGGGCTCAAATACAACAGAGATGGAGTCTGACCTGCTACATACTGTAGAACAGAGGGCTCAAATACAACAGAGATGGAGTCTGACCTGCTACATACTGTAGAACAGAGGGCTCAAATACAACAGAGATGGAGTCTGACCTGCTACATAGAACAGAGGGCTCAAATACAACAGAGATGGAGTCTGACCTGCTACATACTGTAGAACAGAGGGCTCAAATACAACAGAGATGGAGTCTGACCTGCTACATACTGTAGAACAGAGGGCTCAAATACAACAGAGATGTAATCTGACCTGCTACATACTGTAGAACAGAGGGCTCAAATACAACAGAGATGGAGTCTGACCTGCTACATACTGTAGAACAGAGGGCTCAAATACAACAGAGATGTAGTCTGACCTGCTACATACTGTAGAACAGAGGGCTCAAATACAACAGAGATGGAGTCTGACCTGCTACATACTGTAGAACAGAGGGCTCAAATACAACAGAGATGGAGTCTGACCTGCTACATACTGTAGAACAGAGGGCTCAAATACAACAGAGATGTAATCTGACCTGCTACATACTGTAGAACAGAGGGCTCAAATACAACAGAGATGGAGTCTGACCTGCTACATACTGTAGAACAGAGGGCTCAAATACAACAGAGATGTAATCTGACCTGCTACATACTGTAGAACAGAGGGCTCAAATACAACAGAGATGGAGTCTGACCTGCTACATACTGTAGAACAGAGGGCTCAAATACAACAGAGGTGGAATCTGACCTGCTACATACTGTAGAACAGAGGGCTCAAATACAACAGAGATGGAGTCTGACCTGCTACATACTGTAGAACAGAGGGCTCAAATACAACAGAGATGGAGTCTGACCTGCTACATACTGTAGAACAGAGGGCTCAAATACAACAGAGATGGAGTCTGACCTGCTACATAGAACAGAGGGCTCAAATACAACAGAGATGTAATCTGACCTGCTACATACTGTAGAACAGAGGGCTCAAATACAACAGAGATGGAGTCTGACCTGCTACATACTGTAGAACAGAGGGCTCAAATACAACAGAGATGGAGTCTGACCTGCTACATACTGTAGAACAGAGGGCTCAAATACAACAGAGATGGAGTCTGACCTGCTACATACTGTAGAACAGAGGGCTCAAATACAACAGAGATGGAGTCTGACCTGCTACATACTGTAGAACAGAGGGCTCAAATACAACAGAGGTGGAATCTGACCTGCTACATACTGTAGAACAGAGGGCTCAAATACAACAGAGATGGAGTCTGACCTGCTACATACTGTAGAACAGAGGGCTCAAATACAACAGAGATGGAGTCTGACCTGCTACATACTGTAGAACAGAGGGCTCAAATACAACAGAGATGGAGTCTGACCTGCTACATACTGTAGAACAGAGGGCTCAAATACAACAGAGATGGAGTCTGACCTGCTAGAACAGAGGGCTCAAATACAACAGAGATGGAGTCTGAGAACAGAGGGCTCAAATACAACAGAGATGGAGTCTGACCTGCTACATACTGTAGAACAGAGGGCTCAAATACAACAGAGATGGAGTCTGACCTGCTACATACTGTAGAACAGAGGGCTCAAATACAACAGAGATGTAATCTGACCTGCTACATACTGTAGAACAGAGGGCTCAAATACAACAGAGATGGAGTCTGACCTGCTACATACTGTAGAACAGAGGGCTCAAATACAACAGAGATGGAGTCTGACCTGCTACATACTGTAGAACAGAGGGCTCAAATACAACAGAGATGGAGTCTGACCTGCTACATAGAACAGAGGGCTCAAATACAACAGAGATGGAGTCTGACCTGCTACATACTGTAGAACAGAGGGCTCAAATACAACAGAGATGTAATCTGACCTGCTACATACTGTGGAACAGAGGGCTCAAATACAACAGAGATGTAGTCTGACCTGCTACATACTGTAGAACAGAGGGCTCAAATACAACAGAGATGGAGTCTGACCTGCTACATACTGTAGAACAGAGGGCTCAAATACAACAGAGATGGAGTCTGACCTGCTACATACTGTAGAACAGAGGGCTCAAATACAACAGAGATGGAGTCTGACCTGCTACATACTGTAGAACAGAGGGCTCAAATACAACAGAGATGTAATCTGACCTGCTACATACTGTAGAACAGAGGGCTCAAATACAACAGAGATGGAGTCTGACCTGCTACATAGAACAGAGGGCTCAAATACAACAGAGATGTAATCTGACCTGCTACATACTGTAGAACAGAGGGCTCAAATACAACAGAGATGTAGTCTGACCTGCTACATACTGTAGAACAGAGGGCTCAAATACAACAGAGATGGAGTCTGACCTGCTACATACTGTAGAACAGAGGGCTCAAATACAACAGAGATGGAGTCTGACCTGCTACATAGAACAGAGGGCTCAAATACAACAGAGATGGAGTCTGACCTGCTACATAGAACAGAGGGCTCAAATACAACAGAGATGTAGTCTGACCTGCTACATACTGTAGAACAGAGGGCTCAAATACAACAGAGATGGAGTCTGACCTGCTACATACTGTAGAACAGAGGGCTCAAATACAACAGAGATGGAGTCTGACCTGCTACATACTGTAGAACAGAGGGCTCAAATACAACAGAGATGGAGTCTGACCTGCTACATACTGTAGAACAGAGGGCTCAAATACAACAGAGATGGAGTCTGACCTGCTACATACTGTAGAACAGAGGGCTCAAATACAACAGAGATGTAGTCTGACCTGCTACATACTGTAGAACAGAGGGCTCAAATACAACAGAGATGGAGTCTGACCTGCTACATAGAACAGAGGGCTCAAATACAACAGAGATGGAGTCTGACCTGCTACATAGAACAGAGGGCTCAAATACAACAGAGATGTAATCTGACCTGCTACATACTGTAGAACAGAGGGCTCAAATACAACAGAGATGGAGTCTGACCTGCTACATACTGTAGAACAGAGGGCTCAAATACAACAGAGATGGAGTCTGACCTGCTACATACTGTAGAACAGAGGGCTCAAATACAACAGAGATGGAGTCTGACCTGCTACATAGAACAGAGGGCTCAAATACAACAGAGATGGAGTCTGACCTGCTACATAGAACAGAGGGCTCAAATACAACAGAGATGTAGTCTGACCTGCTACATACTGTAGAACAGAGGGCTCAAATACAACAGAGATGTAGTCTGACCTGCTAGTAGAACAGAGGGCTCAAATACAACAGAGATGGAGTCTGACCTGCTACATACTGTAGAACAGAGGGCTCAAATACAACAGAGATGGAGTCTGACCTGCTACATACTGTAGAACAGAGGGCTCAAATACAACAGAGATGGAGTCTGACCTGCTCTGAACAGAGGGCTCAAATACAACAGAGATGTAATCTGACCTGCTACATACTGTAGAACAGAGGGCTCAAATACAACAGAGATGGAGTCTGACCTGCTACATACTGTAGAACAGAGGGCTCAAATACAACAGAGATGGAGTCTGACCTGCTACATACTGTAGAACAGAGGGCTCAAATACAACAGAGATGGAGTCTGACCTGCTACATACTGTAGAACAGAGGGCTCAAATACAACAGAGATGGAGTCTGACCTGCTACATACTGTAGAACAGAGGGCTCAAATACAACAGAGATGGAGTCTGACCTGCTACATAGAACAGAGGGCTCAAATACAACAGAGATGTAGTCTGACCTGCTACATACTGTAGAACAGAGGGCTCAAATACAACAGAGATGGAATCTGACCTGCTACATACTGTAGAACAGAGGGCTCAAATACAACAGAGATGGAGTCTGACCTGCTACATACTGTAGAACAGAGGGCTCAAATACAACAGAGATGGAGTCTGACCTGCTACATACTGTAGAACAGAGGGCTCAAATACAACAGAGATGGAGTCTGACCTGCTACATAGAACAGAGGGCTCAAATACAACAGAGATGGAGTCTGACCTGCTACATAGAACAGAGGGCTCAAATACAACAGAGATGTAATCTGACCTGCTACATACTGTAGAACAGAGGGCTCAAATACAACAGAGATGGAGTCTGACCTGCTACATACTGTAGAACAGAGGGCTCAAATACAACAGAGATGGAGTCTGACCTGCTACATACTGTAGAACAGAGGGCTCAAATACAACAGAGATGGAGTCTGACCTGCTACATAGAACAGAGGGCTCAAATACAACAGAGATGGAGTCTGACCTGCTACATACTGTAGAACAGAGGGCTCAAATACAACAGAGGTGGAATCTGACCTGCTACATACTGTAGAACAGAGGGCTCAAATACAACAGAGATGTAATCTGACCTGCTACATACTGTAGAACAGAGGGCTCAAATACAACAGAGATGGAGTCTGACCTGCTACATAGAACAGAGGGCTCAAATACAACAGAGATGGAGTCTGACCTGCTACATAGAACAGAGGGCTCAAATACAACAGAGATGGAGTCTGACCTGCTACATACTGTAGAACAGAGGGCTCAAATACAACAGAGATGGAGTCTGACCTGCTACATACTGTAGAACAGAGGGCTCAAATACAACAGAGATGTAGTCTGACCTGCTACATACTGTAGAACAGAGGGCTCAAATACAACAGAGATGGAGTGACCTGCTAGAACAGAGGGCTCTGAGATGTAATCTGACTGCTACATACTGTAGAACAGAGGGCTCAAATACAACAGAGATGGAGTCTGACCTGCTACATACTGTAGAACAGAGGGCTCAAATACAACAGAGATGGAGTCTGACCTGCTACATACTGTAGAACAGAGGGCTCAAATACAACAGAGATGGAGTCTGACCTGCTACATACTGTAGAACAGAGGGCTCAAATACAACAGAGATGGAGTCTGACCTGCTACATACTGTAGAACAGAGGGCTCAAATACAACAGAGATGGAGTCTGACCTGCTACATACTGAACAGAGGGCTCAAATACAACAGAGATGGAGTCTGACCTGCTACTGACCAAATGAGATGTAATCTGACCTGCTACATACTGTAGAACAGAGGGCTCAAATACAACAGAGATGGAGTCTGACCTGCTACATACTGTAGAACAGAGGGCTCAAATACAACAGAGATGGAGTCTGACCTGCTACATACTGTAGAACAGAGGGCTCAAATACAACAGAGATGTAATCTGACCTGCTACATACTGTAGAACAGAGGGCTCAAATACAACAGAGATGGAGTCTGACCTGCTACATAGAACAGAGGGCTCAAATACAACAGAGATGTAATCTGACCTGCTACATACTGTAGAACAGAGGGCTCAAATACAACAGAGATGGAGTCTGACCTGCTACATACTGTAGAACAGAGGGCTCAAATACAACAGAGATGGAGTCTGACCTGCTACATACTGTAGAACAGAGGGCTCAAATACAACAGAGATGGAGTCTGACCTGCTACATACTGTAGAACAGAGGGCTCAAATACAACAGAGATGGAGTCTGACCTGCTACATACTGTAGAACAGAGGGCTCAAATACAACAGAGATGGAGTCTGACCTGCTACATACTGTAGAACAGAGGGCTCAAATACAACAGAGATGTAATCTGACCTGCTACATACTGTAGAACAGAGGGCTCAAATACAACAGAGATGGAGTCTGACCTGCTACATACTGTAGAACAGAGGGCTCAAATACAACAGAGATGTAGTCTGACCTGCTACATAGAACAGAGGGCTCAAATACAACAGAGATGGAGTCTGACCTGCTATACTGTAGAACAGAGGGCTCAAATACAACAGAGATGTAGTCTGACCTGCTACATACTGTAGAACAGAGGGCTCAAATACAACAGAGATGGAGTCTGACCTGCTACATACTGTAGAACAGAGGGCTCAAATACAACAGAGATGGAGTCTGACCTGCTAGTAGAACAGAGGGCTCAAATACAACAGAGATGGAGTCTGACCTGCTACACTAGAACAGAGGGCTCAAATACAACAGAGATGGAGTCTGACCTGCTACATACTGTAGAACAGAGGGCTCAAATACAACAGAGATGGAGTCTGACCTGCTACATACTGTAGAACAGAGGGCTCAAATACAACAGAGATGGAGTCTGACCTGCTACATACTGTAGAACAGAGGGCTCAAATACAACAGAGATGGAGTCTGACCTGCTACATACTGAAACAGAGGGCTCAAATACAACAGAGATGGAGTCTGACCTGCTACATACTGTAGAACAGAGGGCTCAAATACAACAGAGATGGAGTCTGACCTGCTACATACTGTAGAACAGAGGGCTCAAATACAACAGAGATGGAGTCTGACCTGCTACATACTGTAGAACAGAGGGCTCAAATACAACAGAGATGGAGTCTGACCTGCTACATAGAACAGAGGGCTCAAATACAACAGAGATGGAGTCTGACCTGCTACATAGAACAGAGGGCTCAAATACAACAGAGATGGAGTCTGACCTGCTACATACTGTAGAACAGAGGGCTCAAATACAACAGAGATGGAGTCTGACCTGCTACATACTGTAGAACAGAGGGCTCAAATACAACAGAGATGGAGTCTGACCTGCTACATACTGTAGAACAGAGGGCTCAAATACAACAGAGATGGAGTCTGACCTGCTACATACTGTAGAACAGAGGGCTCAAATACAACAGAGATGTAGTCTGACCTGCTACATACTGTAGAACAGAGGGCTCAAATACAACAGAGATGTAATCTGACCTGCTACATACTGTAGAACAGAGGGCTCAAATACAACAGAGATGGAGTCTGACCTGCTACATACTGTAGAACAGAGGGCTCAAATACAACAGAGATGGAGTCTGACCTGCTACATACTGTAGAACAGAGGGCTCAAATACAACAGAGATGGAGTCTGACCTGCTACATACTGAGAACAGAGGGCTCAAATACAACAGAGATGGAGTCTGACCTGCTACATACTGTAGAACAGAGGGCTCAAATACAACAGAGATGGAGTCTGACCTGCTACATACTGTAGAACAGAGGGCTCAAATACAACAGAGATGGAGTCTGACCTGCTACATACTGTAGAACAGAGGGCTCAAATACAACAGAGATGGAGTCTGACCTGCTACATACTGTAGAACAGAGGGCTCAAATACAACAGAGATGGAGTCTGACCTGCTACATACTGTAGAACAGAGGGCTCAAATACAACAGAGATGTAATCTGACCTGCTACATACTGTAGAACAGAGGGCTCAAATACAACAGAGATGGAGTCTGACCTGCTACATACTGTAGAACAGAGGGCTCAAATACAACAGAGATGGAGTCTGACCTGCTACATACTGTAGAACAGAGGGCTCAAATACAACAGAGATGGAGTCTGACCTGCTACATACTGTAGAACAGAGGGCTCAAATACAACAGAGATGTAGTCTGACCTGCTACATACTGTAGAACAGAGGGCTCAAATACAACAGAGATGGAGTCTGACCTGCTACATACTGTAGAACAGAGGGCTCAAATACAACAGAGATGGAGTCTGACCTGCTACATACTGTAGAACAGAGGGCTCAAATACAACAGAGATGGAGTCTGACCTGCTACATACTGTAGAACAGAGGGCTCAAATACAACAGAGATGGAGTCTGACCTGCTACATACTGAGAACAGAGGGCTCAAATACAACAGAGATGTAGTCTGACCTGCTACATACTGTAGAACAGAGGGCTCAAATACAACAGAGATGGAGTCTGACCTGCTACATACTGTAGAACAGAGGGCTCAAATACAACAGAGATGTAATCTGACCTGCTACATACTGTAGAACAGAGGGCTCAAATACAACAGAGATGGAGTCTGACCTGAACAGAACAGAGGGCTCAAATACAACAGAGATGGAGTCTGACCTGCTACATACTGTAGAACAGAGGGCTCAAATACAACAGAGATGGAGTCTGACCTGCTACATACTGTAGAACAGAGGGCTCAAATACAACAGAGATGGAGTCTGACCTGCTACATACTGTAGAACAGAGGGCTCAAATACAACAGAGATGTAGTCTGACCTGCTACATACTGTAGAACAGAGGGCTACATACAACAGAGATAGAACAGAGAGGGCTCAAATACAACAGAGATGGAGTCTGACCTGCTACATAGAAACAGAGGGCTCAAATACAACAGAGATGGAGTCTGACCTGCTACATACTGTAGAACAGAGGGCTCAAATACAACAGAGATGGAGTCTGACCTGCTACATAGAAACAGAGGGCTCAAATACAACAGAGATGGAGTCTGACCTGCTACATACTGTAGAACAGAGGGCTCAAATACAACAGAGATGTAGTCTGACCTGCTACATACTGTAGAACAGAGGGCTCAAATACAACAGAGATGGAGTCTGACCTGCTACATACTGTAGAACAGAGGGCTCAAATACAACAGAGATGGAGTCTGACCTGCTACATAGAACAGAGGGCTCAAATACAACAGAGATGGAGTCTGACCTGCTACATACTGTAGAACAGAGGGCTCAAATACAACAGAGATGGAGTCTGACCTGCTACATACTGTAGAACAGAGGGCTCAAATACAACAGAGATGGAGTCTGACCTGCTACATACTGTAGAACAGAGGGCTCAAATACAACAGAGATGGAGTCTGACCTGCTACATACTGTAGAACAGAGGGCTCAAATACAACAGAGATGGAGTCTGACCTGCTACATACTGTAGAACAGAGGGCTCAAATACAACAGAGATGGAGTCTGACCTGCTACATACTGTAGAACAGAGGGCTCAAATACAACAGAGATGGAGTCTGACCTGCTACATACTGTAGAACAGAGGGCTCAAATACAACAGAGATGGAGTCTGACCTGCTACATACTGTAGAACAGAGGGCTCAAATACAACAGAGATGGAGTCTGACCTGCTACATAGAACAGAGGGCTCAAATACAACAGAGATGGAGTCTGACCTGCTACATAGAAACAGAGGGCTCAAATACAACAGAGATGGAGTCTGACCTGCTACATACTGTAGAACAGAGGGCTCAAATACAACAGAGATGGAGTCTGACCTGCTACATACTGTAGAACAGAGGGCTCAAATACAACAGAGATGGAGTCTGACCTGCTACATACTGAAACAGAGGGCTCAAATACAACAGAGATGGAGTCTGACCTGCTACATACTGTAGAACAGAGGGCTCAAATACAACAGAGATGGAGTCTGACCTGCTACATACTGTAGAACAGAGGGCTCAAATACAACAGAGATGTAGTCTGACCTGCTACATACTGTAGAAAATACAGAGATGGAGTCTCAAATAAATAAACAGAGATGGAGTCTGACCTGCTACATAGAACAGAGGGCTCAAATACAACAGAGATGGAGTCTGACCTGCTACATACTGTAGAACAGAGGGCTCAAATACAACAGAGATGGAGTCTGACCTGCTACATACTGTAGAACAGAGGGCTCAAATACAACAGAGATGGAGTCTGACCTGCTACATACTGAACAGAGGGCTCAAATACAACAGAGATGGAGTCTGACCTGCTACATACTGTAGAACAGAGGGCTCAAATACAACAGAGATGGAGTCTGACCTGCTACATACTGTAGAACAGAGGGCTCAAATACAACAGAGATGGAGTCTGACCTGCTACATACTGTAGAACAGAGGGCTCAAATACAACAGAGATGGAGTCTGAGTCTGACCTGCTACATACTGTAGAACAGAGGGCTCAAATACAACAGAGATGGAGTCTGACCTGCTACATACTGTAGAACAGAGGGCTGACAAATACAACAGAGATGGAGTCTGACCTGCTACATACTGTAGAACAGAGGGCTCAAATACAACAGAGATGGAGTCTGACCTGCTACATACTGTAGAACAGAGGGCTCAAATACAACAGAGATGGAGTCTGACCTGCTACATACTGTAGAACAGAGGGCTCAAATACAACAGAGATGGAGTCTGACCTGCTACATACTGTAGAACAGAGGGCTCAAATACAACAGAGATGGAGTCTGACCTGCTACATACTGTAGAACAGAGGGCTCAAATACAACAGAGATGGAGTCTGACCTGCTACATAGAACAGAGGGCTCAAATACAACAGAGATGGAGTAACAGAGATGTAATCTGACCTGCTAACCTGGAGTCTGACAACAGAGATGGAGTCTGACCTGCTACATACTGTAGAACAGAGGGCTCAAATACAACAGAGATGGAGTCTGACCTGCTACATACTGTAGAACAGAGGGCTCAAATACAACAGAGATGGAGTCTGACCTGCTACATAGAACAGAGGGCTCAAATACAACAGAGATGTACTGACCTGCTACATACTGTAGAACAGAGGGCTCAAATGAGATGGAGTCTGACCTGCTAACAGAACAGAGGGCTCAAATACAACAGAGATGGAGTCTGACCTGCTACATACTGTAGAACAGAGGGCTCAAATACAACAGAGATGGAGTCTGACCTGCTACAAATAAACAGAGATGGAGTCTGACCTGCTACATACTGTAGAACAGAGGGCTCAAATACAACAGAGATGGAGTCTGACCTGCTACATACTGTAGAACAGAGGGCTCAAATACAACAGAGATGGAGTCTGACCTGCTACATACAGAGGGCTCAAATACAACAGAGAACAGAGGGCTCAAATACAACAGAGATGGAGTCTGACCTGCTACATACTGTAGAACAGAGGGCTCAAATACAACAGAGATGTAGTCTGACCTGCTACACTGAGAACAGAGGGCTCAAATACAACAGAGATGGAGTCTGACCTGCTACATACTGTAGAACAGAGGGCTCAAATACAACAGAGATGATCTGACCTGCTCATACTGTAGAACAGAGGGCTCAAATACAACAGAGATGGAGTCTGACCTGCTACATACTGCAGAGAGGCTCAAATACAACAGAGATGGAGTCTGACCTGCTACATAGAACAGAGGGCTCAAATACAACAGTGATGGAGTCTGACCTGCTAAAGAGGGCTACAACAGAGATGGAGTCTGACCTGCTACATACTGTAGAACAGAGGGCTCAAATACAACAGAGATGTAGTCTGACCTGCAAATACAACAGAGATGGAGTCTGACCTGCTACATACTGTAGAACAGAGGGCTCAAATACAACAGAGATGGAGTCTGACCTGCTACATACTGTAGAACAGAGGGCTCAAATACAACAGAGATGTAGAGACCTGACTACTGTAGAACAGAGGGCTCAAATACAACAGAGATGGAGTCTGACTGCTACATACTAGAACAGAGGGCTCAAATACAACAGAGATGGAATCTGACCTGCTACATACTGTAGAACAGAGGGCTCAAATACAACAGAGATGGAGTCTGACCTGCTACATACTGTAGAACAGAGGGCTCAAATACAACAGAGATGGAGTCTGACCTGCTACATACTGTAGAACAGAGGGCTCAAATACAACAGAGATGGAGTCTGACCTGCTACATACTGTAGAACAGAGGGCTCAAATACAACAGAGATGGAGTCTGACCTGCTACATAGAACAGAGGCTCAAATACAACAGAGATGGAGTCTGACCTGCTACACTGTACATAGAACAGAGGGCTCAGAACAGAGGGCTCAAATACAACAGAGATGTAGTCTGACCTGCTACATACTGTAGAACAGAGGGCTCAAATACAACAGAGATGGAGTCTGACCTGCTACATACTGTAGAACAGAGGGCTCAAATACAACAGAGATGGAGTCTGACCTGCTACATACTGTAGAACAGAGGGCTCAAATACAACAGAGATGGAGTCTGACCTGCTACATACTGTAGAACAGAGGGCTCAAATACAACAGAGATGGAGTCTGACCTGCTACATGTAGAACAGAGGGCTCAAATACAACAGAGATGGAGTCTGACCTGCACATAGAAACAGAGGGCTCAAATACAACAGAGATGTAGTCTGACCTGCTACATACTGAACAGAGGGCTCAAATACAACAGAGATGGAGTCTGACCTGCTACATACTGTAGAACAGAGGGCTCAAATACAACAGAGATGGAGTCTGACCTGCTACATACTGTAGAACAGAGGGCTCAAATACAACAGAGATGTAGTCTGACCTGCTACATACTGTAGAACAGAGGGCTCAAATACAACAGAGATGGAGTCTGACCTGCTACATACTGTAGAACAGAGGGCTCAAATACAACAGAGATGGAGTCTGACCTGCTACATACTGTAGAACAGAGGGCTCAAATACAACAGAGATGTAATCTGACCTGCTACATACTGTAGAACAGAGGGCTCAAATACAACAGAGATGGAGTCTGACCTGCTACATACTGTGACCTGCTACATAGAACAGAGGGCTCAAATACAACAGAGATGGAGTCTGACCTGCTACATAGAACAGAGGGCTCAAATACAACAGAGATGGAGTCTGACCTGCTCAAATAACAGAGGGCTCAAATACAACAGAGATGTAGTCTGACCTGCTACATACTGTAGAACAGAGGGCTCAAATACAACAGAGATGGAGTCTGACCTGCTACATACTGTAGAACAGAGGGCTCAAATACAACAGAGATGGAATCTGACCTGCTACATACTGTAGAACAGAGGGCTCAAATACAACAGAGATGGAGTCTGACCTGCTACATACTGTAGAACAGAGGGCTCAAATACAACAGAGATGGAGTCTGACCTGCTACATACAGAGGGCTAGAACAGAGGGCTCAAAACAGAGGGCTACAACAGAGATGGAGTCTGACCTGCTACATACTGTAGAACAGAGGGCTCAAATACAACAGAGATGGAGTCTGACCTGCTACAGAACAGAGGGCTCAAATACAACAGAGATGGAGTCTGACCTAGAACATAGAACAGAGGGCTCAAATACAACAGAGATGGAGTCTGACCTGCTACATACTGTAGAACAGAGGGCTCAAATACAACAGAGATGGAGTCTGACCTGCTACATACTGTAGAACAGAGGGCTCAAATACAACAGAGATGACCTGCTAGTCTGACCTGCTACATACTGAGAACAGAGGGCTCAAATACAACAGAGATGGAGTCTGACCTGCTACATACTGTATAGAACAGAGGGCTCAAATACAACAGAGATGTAGTCTGACCTGCTACATACTGTAGAACAGAGGGCTCAAATACAACAGAGATGGACCTGCTACATACTGTAGAACAGTCTGACAGAGGGCTCAAATACAACAGAGATGGAGTCTGACTGCTACATAGAACAGAGGGCTCAAATACAACAGAGATGGAGTCTGACCTGCTACATAGAACAGAGGGCTCAAATACAACAGAGATGTAGTCTGACCTGCTACATACTGTAGAACAGAGGGCTCAAATACAACAGAGATGGAGTCTGACCTGCTACATACTGTAGAACAGAGGGCTCAAATACAACAGAGATGGAGTCTGACCTGCTACATACTGAACAGAGGGCTCAAATACAACAGAGATGGAGTCTGACCTGCTACATACTGTAGAACAGAGGGCTCAAATACAACAGAGATGGAGTCTGACCTGCTACATACTGTAGAACAGAGGGCTCAAATACAACAGAGATGGCTGACAAATACAACAGAGATGGAGTCTGACCTGCTACATAGAACAGAGGGCTCAAATACAACAGAGATGGAGTCTGACCTGCTACATACTGTAGAACAGAGGGCTCAAATACAACAGAGATGGAGTCTGACCTGCTACATACTGTAGAACAGAGGGCTCAAATACAACAGAGATGGAGTCTGACCTGCTACATACTGTAGAACAGAGGGCTCAAATACAACAGAGATGGAGTCTGACCTGCTACATACTGTAGAACAGAGGGCTCAAATACAACAGAGATGGAGTCTGACCTGCTACATAGAACAGAGGGCTCAAATACAACAGAGATGGAGTCTGACCTGCTACATACTGAGAACAGAGGGCTCAAATACAACAGAGATGGAGTCTGACCTGACATACTGAGGGCTAAATACATACTGACCTGCTACATACTGTAGAACAGAGGGCTCAAATACAACAGAGATGGAGTCTGACCTGCTACATACTGTAGAACAGAGGGCTCAAATACAACAGAGATGGAGTCTGACCTGCTACATACTGTAGAACAGAGGGCTCAAATACAACAGAGATGGAGTCTGACCTGCTACATACTGTAGAACAGAGGGCTCAAATACAACAGAGATGGAGTCTGACCTGCTACATAAATACAACAGAGATGGAGTCTGACCTGCTACATAGAACAGAGGGCTCAAATACAACAGAGATGGAGTCTGACCTGCTACATAGAACAGAGGGCTCAAATACAACAGAGATGGAGTCTGACCTGCTACATACTGTAGAACAGAGGGCTCAAATACAACAGAGATGGAGTCTGACCTGCTACATACTGTAGAACAGAGGGCTCAAATACAACAGAGATGGAGTCTGACCTGCTACATAGAACAGAGGGCTCAAATACAACAGAGATGGAGTCTGACCTGCTACATACTGTAGAACAGAGGGCTCAAATACAACAGAGATGTAGTCTGACCTGCTACATACTGTAGAACAGAGGGCTCAAATACAACAGAGATGGAGTCTGACCTGCAGAGGGCTAAATACAACAGAGATGGATACTGTAGAACAGAGGGCTCAAATACAACAGAGATGGAGTCTGACCTGCTACATACTGTAGAACAGAGGGCTCAAATACAACAGAGATGGAGTCTGACCTGCTACATACTGAGAACAGAGGGCTCAAATACAACAGAGATGTAGTCTGACCTGCTACATACTGTAGAACAGAGGGCTCAAATACAACAGAGATGGAGTCTGACCTGCTACATACTGTAGAACAGAGGGCTCAAATACAACAGAGATGGAGTCTGACCTGCTACATACTGTAGAACAGAGGGCTCAAATACAACAGAGATGGAGTCTGACCTGCTACATAAATACAACAGAGATGTAGAACAGAGGGCTCAAATACAACAGAGATGGAGTCTGACCTGAGATCAAATACAACAGAGATGTAGTCTGACCTGCTACATACTGTAGAACAGAGGGCTCAAATACAACAGAGATGGAGTCTGACCTGCTACATACTGAACAGAGGGCTCAAATACAACAGAGATGGAGTCTGACCTGCTACATACTGTAGAACAGAGGGCTCAAATACAACAGAGATGGAGTCTGACCTGCTACATAGAACAGAGGGCTCAAATACAACAGAGATGGAGTGTAGTCTGACCTGCTACATACTGTAGAACAGAGGGCTCAAATACAACAGAGATGTAGTCTGACCTGCTACATACTGTAGAACAGAGGGCTCAAATACAACAGAGATGTAATCTGACCTGCTACATACTGTAGAACAGAGGGCTCAAATACAACAGAGATGGAGTCTGACCTGCTACATACTGTAGAACAGAGGGCTCAAATACAACAGAGATGGAGTCTGACCTGCTACATACTGTAGAACAGAGGGCTCAAATACAACAGAGATGGAGTCTGACCTGCTACATACTGTAGAACAGAGGGCTCAGAGATGGCTCTGAAATACAACAGAGATGGAGTCTGACCTGCTACATACTGTAGAACAGAGGGCTCAAATACAACAGAGATGGAGTCTGACCTGCTACATACAGACATAGAACAGAGGGCTCAAATACAACAGAGATGGAGTCTGACCTGCTACATAGAAACAGAGGGCTCAAATACAACAGAGATGGAGTCTGACCTGCTACATACTGAAACAGAGGGCTCAAATACAACAGAGATGAGTCTGACCTGCTACATACTGTAGAACAGAGGGCTCAAATACAACAGAGATGGAGTCTGACCTGCTACATACTGTAGAACAGAGGGCTCAAATACAACAGAGATGGAGTCTGACCTGCTACATACTGTAGAACAGAGGGCTCAAATACAACAGAGATGGAGTCTGACCTGACCTGCAGAGGGCTCAAATACAACAGAGATGGAGTCTGACCTGAACAGAGGGCTCAAATACAACAGAGATGGAGTCTGACCTGCTACATACTGTAGAACAGAGGGCTCAAATACAACAGAGATGGAGTCTGACCTGCTACATACTGAGAACAGAGGGCTCAAATACAACAGAGATGGAGTCTGACCTGCTACATACTGTAGAACAGAGGGCTCAAATACAACAGAGATGGAGTCTGACCTGCTACATACTGTAGAACAGAGGGCTCAAATACAACAGAGATGTAGTCTGACCTGCTACATACTGTAGAACAGAGGGCTCAAATACAACAGAGATGGAGTCTGACCTGCTACATACTGTAGAACAGAGGGCTCAAATACAACAGAGATGGAGTCTGACCTGCTAGCTAGAACAGAGGGCTCAAATACAACAGAGATGGAGTCTGACCTGCTACATACTGTAGAACAGAGGGCTCAAATACAACAGAGATGGAGTCTGACCTGCTACATACTGTAGAACAGAGGGCTCAAATACAACAGAGATGGAGTCTGACCTGCTACATACTGTAGAACAGAGGGCTCAAATACAACAGAGATGGAGTCTGACCTGCTACATACTGAGAACAGAGGGCTCAAATACAACAGAGATGGAGTCTGACCTGCTACATAGAACAGAACAGAGGGCTCAAATACAACAGAGATGGAGTCTGACCTGCTACATACTGTAGAACAGAGGGCTCAAATACAACAGAGATGGAGTCTGACCTGCTACATACTGTAGAACAGAGGGCTCAAATACAACAGAGATGGAGTCTGACCTGCTACATACTGTAGAACAGAGGGCTCAAATACAACAGAGATGGAGTCTGACCTGCTACAGAGGAGGGCTCAAATACAACAGAGATGGAGTCTGACCTGCTACATAGAAACAGAGGGCTCAAATACAACAGAGATGTAGTCTGACCTGCTACATAGAAACAGAGGGCTCAAATACAACAGAGATGTAGTCTGACCTGCTACATACTGTAGAACAGAGGGCTCAAATACAACAGAGATGGAGTCTGACCTGCTACATACTGTAGAACAGAGGGCTCAAATACAACAGAGATGGAGTCTGACCTGCTACATACTGTAGAACAGAGGGCTCAAATACAACAGAGATGGAGTCTGACCTGCTACATACTGTAGAACAGAGGGCTCAAATACAACAGAGATGGAGTCTGACCTGCTACATACTGTAGAACAGAGGGCTCAAATACAACAGAGATGGAGTCTGACCTGCTACATACTGTAGAACAGAGGGCTCAAATACAACAGAGATGGAGTCTGACCTGCTACATACTGTAGAACAGAGGGCTAAATACAACAGAGATGGAGTCAGAGAACAGAGGGCTCAAATACAACAGAGATGGAGTCTGACCTGCTACATACTGTAGAACAGAGGGCTCAAATACAACAGAGATGGAGTCTGACCTGCTACATACTGTAGAACAGAGGGCTCAAATACAACAGAGATGGAGTCTGACCTGCTCAAATACTGTCTGACCTGCTAACAGAGATGGCTCAAACAGAGGGCTCAAATACAACAGAGATGGAGTCTGACCTGCTACATACTGTAGAACAGAGGGCTCAAATACAACAGAGATGGAGTCTGACCTGCTACATACTGTAGAACAGAGGGCTCAAATACAACAGAGATGGAGTCTGACCTGCTACATACTGTAGAACAGAGGGCTCAAATACAACAGAGATGGAGTCTGACCTGCTACATACTGTAGAACAGAGGGCTCAAATACAACAGAGATGGAGTCTGACCTGCTACATACTGTAGAACAGAGGGCTCAAATACAACAGAGATGGAGTCTGACCTGCTACATACTGTAGAACAGAGGGCTCAAATACAACAGAGATGTAATCTGACCTGCTACATACTGTACAGAGGGCTCAAATACAACAGAGATGGAGTCTGACCTGCTACATACTGTAGAACAGAGGGCTCAAATACAACAGAGATGGAGTCTGACCTGCTACATACTGTAGAACAGAGGGCTCAAATACAACAGAGATGGAGTCTGACCTGCTACATACTGTAGAACAGAGGGCTCAAATACAACAGAGATGCAGTCTGACCTGCTACATACTGTAGAACAGAGGGCTCAAATACAACAGAGATGTAGTCTGACCTGCTACATACTGTAGAACAGAGGGCTCAAATACAACAGAGATGGAGTCTGACCTGCTACATAGAACAGAGGGCTCAAATACAACAGAGATGTAGTCTGACCTGCTACATACTGTAGAACAGAGGGCTCAAATACAACAGAGATGGAGTCTGACCTGCTACATACTGTAGAACAGAGGGCTCAAATACAACAGAGATGGAGTCTGACCTGCTACATACTGTAGAACAGAAATACAACAGAGATGGAGTCTGACCTGCTACATACTGAAACAGAGGGCTCAAATACAACAGAGATGGAGTCTGACCTGCTACATACTGTAGAACAGAGGGCTCAAATACAACAGAGATGGAGTCTGACCTGCTACATAGAACAGAGGGCTCAAATACAACAGAGATGGAGTCTGACCTGCTACATAGAACAGAGGGCTCAAATACAACAGAGATGGAGTCTGACCTGCTACATAGAACAGAGGGCTCAAATACAACAGAGATGGAGTCTGACCTGCTACATACTGTAGAACAGAGGGCTCAAATACAACAGAGATGTAGTCTGACCTGCTACATACTGTAGAACAGAGGGCTCAAATACAACAGAGATGGAGTCTGACCTGCTACATACTGTAGAACAGAGGGCTCAAATACAACAGAGATGGAGTCTGACCTGCTACATACTGTAGAACAGAGGGCTCAAATACAACAGAGATGTAGTCTGACCTGCTACATACTGTAGAACAGAGGGCTCAAATACAACAGAGATGGAGTCTGACCTGCTACATACTGTAGAACAGAGGGCTCAAATACAACAGAGATGGAGTCTGACCTGCTACATACTGTAGAACAGAGGGCTCAAATACAACAGAGATGGAGTCTGACCTGCTACATACTGTAGAACAGAGATGGCTGACAAATAGAACAACAGAGATGGAGTCTGACCTGCTACATAGAACAGAGGGCTCAAATACAACAGAGATGTAGTCTGACCTGCTACATGGACTGACCTGCTACATACTGTAGAACAGAGGGCTCAAATACAACAGAGATGGAGTCTGACCTGCTACATACTGTAGAACAGAGGGCTCAAATACAACAGAGATGGAGTCTGACCTGCTACATACTGTAGAACAGAGGGCTCAAATACAACAGAGATGGAGTCTGACCTGCTACATAGAACAGAGGGCTCAAATACAACAGAGATGGAGTCTGACCTGCTACATAGAACAGAGGGCTCAAATACAACAGAGATGGAGTCTGACCTGCTAAATACATACTGACCTAGAACAGAACAGGGGGCTCAAATACAACAGAGATGGAGTCTGACCTGCTACATACTGTAGAACAGAGGGCTCAAATACAACAGAGATGGAGTCTGACCTGCTACATAGAACAGAGGGCTCAAATACAACAGAGATGGAGTCTGACCTGAACAGAGGGCTCAAATACAACAGAGATGGAGTCTGACCTGCTACATAGAACAGAGGCTCAAATACAACAGAGATGGAGTCTGACCTGCTACATACTGTAGAACAGAGGGCTCAAATACAACAGAGATGGAGTCTGACCTGCTACATACTGTAGAACAGAGGGCTCAAATACAACAGAGATGGAGTCTGACCTGCTACATAGAACAGAGGGCTCAAATACAACAGAGATGTAGTCTGACCTGCTACATACTGTAGAACAGAGGGCTCAAATACAACAGAGATGTAGTCTGACCTGCTACATACTGTAGAACAGAGGGCTCAAATACAACAGAGATGGAGTCTGACCTGCTACATACTGTAGAACAGAGGGCTCAAATACAACAGAGATGGAGTCTGACCTGCTACATACTGTAGAACAGAGGGCTCAAATACAACAGAGATGTAGTCTGACCTGCTACATACTGTAGAACAGAGGGCTCAAATACAACAGAGATGGAGTCTGACAACAGAGATGAGATGTAGTCTGACCTGCTACATACTGTAGAACAGAGGGCTCAAATACAACAGAGATGGAGTCTGACCTGCTACATACTGTAGAACAGAGGGCTCAAATACAACAGAGATGGAGTCTGACCTGCTACATAGAACAGAGGGCTCAAATACAAATGGAGTCTGAACAGAGAAATGAGATGGAGTCTGACCTGCTACATAGAACAGAGGGCTCAAATACAACAGAGATGGAGTCTGACCTGCTACATAGAACAGAGGGCTCAAATACAACAGAGATGGAGTCTGACCTGCTAAATACATAGAAACAGAGGGCTCAAATACAACAGAGATGGAGTCTGACCATGAGGGCTCAAATACAACAGAGATGTAATCTGACCTGCTACATACTGTAGAACAGAGGGCTCAAATACAACAGAGATGGAGTCTGACCTGCTACATACTGTAGAACAGAGGGCTCAAATACAACAGAGATGGAGTCTGACCTGCTACATACTGTAGAACAGAGGGCTCAAATACAACAGAGATGGAGTCTGACCTGCTACATACTGTAGAACAGAGGGCTCAAATACAACAGAGATGTAGTCTGACCTGCTACACACTGTAGAACAGAGGGCTCAAATACAACAGAGATGGAGTCTGACCTGCTACATACTGTAGAACAGAGGGCTCAAATACAACAGAGATGGAGTCTGACCTGCTAAAGATGGCTCAAATACAACAGAGATGGAGTCTGACCTGCTACATAGAACAGAGGGCTCAAATACAACAGAGATGTAATCTGACCTGCTACATACTGTAGAACAGAGGGCTCAAATACAACAGAGATGGAGTCTGACCTGCTACATACTGTAGAACAGAGGGCTCAAATACAACAGAGATGGAGTCTGACCTGCTACATACTGTAGAACAGAGGGCTCAAATACAACAGAGATGGAGTCTGACCTGCTACATAGAACAGAGGGCTCAAATACAACAGAGATGTAATCTGACCTGCTACATACTGTAGAACAGAGGGCTCAAATACAACAGAGATGGAGTCTGACCTGCTACATACTGTAGAACAGAGGGCTCAAATACAACAGAGATGGAGTCTGACCTGCTACACACTGTAGAACAGAGGGCTCAAATACAACAGAGATGGAGTCTGACCTGCTACATAGAACAGAGGGCTCAAATACAACAGAGATGGAGTCTGACCTGCTACATACTGTAGAACAGAGGGCTCAAATACAACAGAGATGGAGTCTGACCTGCTACATAGAACAGATGGCTCAAATACAACAGAGATGGAGTCTGACCTGCTACATAGAACAGAGGGCTCAAATACAACAGAGATGTAATCTGACCTGCTACATACTGTAGAACAGAGGGCTCAAATACAACAGAGATGGAGTCTGACCTGCTACATAGAACAGAGGGCTCAAATACAACAGAGATGTAATCTGACCTGCTACATACTGTAGAACAGATGGCTCAAATACAACAGAGATGGAGTCTGACCTGCTACATAGAACAGAGGGCTCAAATACAACAGAGATGGAGTCTGACCTGCTACATAGAACAGAGGGCTCAAATACAACAGAGATGGAGTCTGACCTGCTACATAGAACAGAGGGCTCAAATACAACAGAGATGTAATCTGACCTGCTACATACTGTAGAACAGATGGCTCAAATACAACAGAGATGGAGTCTGACCTGCTACATAGAACAGAGGGCTCAAATACAACAGAGATGGAGTCTGACCTGCTACATACTGTAGAACAGAGGGCTCAAATACAACAGAGATGTAGTCTGACCTGCTACATACTGTAGAACAGAGGGCTCAAATACAACAGAGATGGAGTCTGACCTGCTACATACTGTAGAACAGAGGGCTCAAATACAACAGAGATGGAGTCTGACCTGCTACATACTGTAGAACAGAGGGCTCAAATACAACAGAGATGGAGTCTGACCTGCTACATACTGTAGAACAGAGGGCTCAAATACAACAGAGATGTAATCTGACCTGCTACATACTGTAGAACAGAGGGCTCAAATACAACAGAGATGGAGTCTGACCTGCTACATAGAACAGAGGGCTCAAATACAACAGAGATGGAGTCTGACCTGCTACATACTGTAGAACAGAGGGCTCAAATACAACAGAGATGTAGTCTGACCTGCTACATACTGTAGAACAGAGGGCTCAAATACAACAGAGATGGAGTCTGACCTGCTACATACTGTAGAACAGAGGGCTCAAATACAACAGAGATGGAGTCTGACCTGCTACATACTGTAGAACAGAGGGCTCAAATACAACAGAGATGTAATCTGACCTGCTACATACTGTAGAACAGAGGGCTCAAATACAACAGAGATGGAGTCTGACCTGCTACATAGAACAGAGGGCTCAAATACAACAGAGATGGAGTCTGACCTGCTACATACTGTAGAACAGAGGGCTCAAATACAACAGAGATGGAGTCTGACCTGCTACATACTGTAGAACAGAGGGCTCAAATACAACAGAGATGGAGTCTGACCTGCTACATACTGTAGAACTGAGGGCTCAAATACAACAGAGATGGAGTCTGACCTGCTACATAGAACAGAGGGCTCAAATACAACAGAGATGGAGTCTGACCTGCTACATAGAACAGAGGGCTCAAATACAACAGAGATGGAGTCTGACCTGCTACATAGAACAGAGGGCTCAAATACAACAGAGATGGAGTCTGACCTGCTACATAGAACAGAGGGCTCAAATACAACAGAGATGTAGTCTGACCTGCTACATACTGTAGAACAGAGGGCTAAAATACAACAGAGATGTAGTCTGACCTGCTACATAGAACAGAGGGCTCAAATACAACAGAGATGTAGTCTGACCTGCTACATACTGTAGAACAGAGGGCTCAAATACAACAGAGATGGAATCTGACCTGCTACATACTGTAGAACAGAGGGCTCAAATACAACAGAGATGGAGTCTGACCTGCTACATAGAACAGAGGGCTCAAATACTACAGAGATGGAGTCTGACCTGCTACATACTGTAGAACAGAGGGCTCAAATACAACAGAGATGGAGTCTGACCTGCTACATACTGTAGAACAGAGGGCTCAAATACAACAGAGATGGAGTCTGACCTGCACGATTGTATTTCAGTTATGGGACACATTCTTTATTGTGACTTTTGATCATATTCTTTAATGCACTTCAGACCCAACAGATTCAACCCTGAGTCTCTGAATCAACCGCTTCGGTCTGGTCTGGTCTGGTCTGTCTGTCCAATAGACACTCACTGTTGGAGAAATCTGCAACAGCCAGCCAGACAGCCAGGAGTCATGTGCGTGCTAACTCGAGCTAACCGATCAGCTGCACTGTCTGGAAGTTTCCAGGCTTGCTCTAATTCAGTGAGTAAACCCGTCCCAGTTCCAAGTACTGGGTGAAAAGGTCTTTGCCCAAACGCAATGCACCAGAGGAACCGAATGGCACGCGTGGCTCCTGCAACTCTTCCCCGAACGCAATGCACCAGAGGAACCGAATGGCACGCGTGGCTCCTGCAACTCTTCCCCGAACGCAATGCACCAGAGGAACCGAATGGCACGCGTGGCTCCTGCAACTCTTCCCCGAACGCAATGCACCAGAGGAACCGAATGGCACGCGTGGCTCATGCAACTCTTCCCCGAACGCAATGCACCAGAGGAACCGAATGGCACGCGTGGCTCATGCAACTCTTCCCCAAAAAACAACCCCGACACCAAAGTGTAAATGATGCGGTGGAGCAGAATGAGTCGACACCCCTCCTCCGACCCTCCACCCCTCTGACCCTCCACCCCTCCGACCCTCCACCCCTCTGACCCTCCACCCCTCTGACCCTCCACCCCTCCGACCCTCCACCCCTCCGACCCTCCACCCCTCTGACCCTCCACCCCTCTGACCCTCCACCCCTCCGACCCTCCACCCCTCTGACCCTCCACCCCTCCGACCCTCCACCCCTCTGACCCTCCACCCTCTGACCCTCCACCACTCTGACCCTCCACCCCTCCGACCCTCCACCCTCCGACCCTCCACCCTCTGACCCTCCACCCTCCGACCCTCCACCCCTCCGACCCTCCACCGCCTCTGTCAGTGCATCAGGCCGTTACAGTGCCAAGCAGGGAGAGAGAGACATCAGGCAGTTACAGTGCCAAGCAGGGGGAGAGAGAGACATCAGGCAGTTACAGTGCCAAGCAGGGGGAGAGAGAGAGATATCAGGCAGTTACAGTGCCAAGCAGGGGGAGAGAGAGACATCAGGCAGTTACAGTGCCAAGCAGGGGGAGAGAGAGATATCAGGCAGTTACAGTGCCAAGCAGGGGGAGAGAGAGATATCAGGCAGTTACAGTGCCAAGCAGGGAGAGAGAGACATCAGGCAGTTACAGTGCCAAGCAGGGGGAGAGAGAGACATCAGGCAGTTACAGTGCCAAGCAGGGGGAGAGAGAGAGATATCAGGCAGTTACAGTGCCAAGCAGGGGGAGAGAGAGACATCAGGCAGTTACAGTGCCAAGCAGGGGGAGAGAGATAGACATCAGGCAGTTACAGTGCCAAGCAGGGGGAGAGAGAGATATCAGGCAGTTACAGTGCCAAGCAGGGGGAGAGAGAGATATCAGGCAGTTACAGTGCCAAGCAGGGGGAGAGAGAGACATCAGGCAGTTACAGTGCCAAGCAGGGAGAGAGAGAGACATCAGGCAGTTACAGTGCCAAGCAGGGGGAGAGAGAGAGAGACATCAGGCAGTTACAGTGCCAAGCAGGGGGAGAGAGAGACATCAGGCAGTTACAGTGCCAAGCAGGGGGAGAGAGAGAGACATCAGGCAGTTACAGTGCCAAGCAGGGGGAGAGAGAGAGACATCAGGCAGTTACAGTGCCAAGCAGGGGGAGAGAGAGAGACATCAGGCAGTTACAGTGCCAAGCAGGGAGAGAGAGAGACATCAGGCAGTTACAGTGCCAAGCAGGGGGAGAGAGAGAGACATCAGGCCGTTACAGTGCCAAGCAGGGGGAGAGAGAGACATCAGGCAGTTACAGTGCCAAGCAGGGGGAGAGAGAGAGACATCAGGCAGTTACAGTGCCAAGCAGGGGGAGAGAGAGAGACATCAGGCAGTTACAGTGCCAAGCAGGGGGAGAGAGAGAGACATCAGGCAGTTACAGTGCCAAGCAGGGAGAGAGAGAGACATCAGGCCGTTACAGTGCCAAGCAGGGGGAGAGAGAGAGAGATATCAGGCAGTTACAGTGCCAAGCAGGGAGAGAGAGAGAGACATCAGGCAGTTACAGTGCCAAGCAGGGGGAGAGAGAGAGAGATATCAGGCAGTTACAGTGCCAAGCAGGGAGAGAGAGAGAGATATCAGGCAGTTACAGTGCCAAGCAGGGAGAGAGAGAGAGACATCAGGCAGTTACAGTGCCAAGCAGGGGGAGAGAGATATATCAGGCAGTTACAGTGCCAAGCAGGGAGAGAGAGAGAGATATCAGGCAGTTACAGTGCCAAGCAGGGAGAGAGAGAGAGACATCAGGCAGTTACAGTGCCAAGCAGGGGGAGAGAGAGATATCAGGCAGTTACAGTGCCAAGCAGGGGGAGAGAGAGAGACATCAGGCCGTTACAGTGCCAAGCAGGGGGAGAGAGAGAGAGATATCAGGCAGTTACAGTGCCAAGCAGGGAGAGAGAGAGAGATATCAGGCAGTTACAGTGCCAAGCAGGGAGAGAGAGAGACATCAGGCAGTTACAGTGCCAAGCAGGGGGAGAGAGAGATATCAGGCAGTTACAGTGCCAAGCAGGGAGAGAGAGAGAGATCAGGCAGTTACAGTGCCAAGCAGGGGGAGAGAGAGAGACATCAGGCAGTTACAGTGCCAAGCAGGGGAGAGAGAGATATCAGGCAGTTACAGTGCCAAGCAGGGAGAGAGAGAGATCAGGCAGTTACAGTGCCAAGCAGGGGAGAGAGAGAGATATCAGGCAGTTACAGTGCCAAGCAGGGAGAGAGAGAGACATCAGGCAGTTACAGTGCCAAGCAGGGGAGAGAGAGAGATATCAGGCAGTTACAGTGCCAAGCAGGGGGAGAGAGAGAGAGACATCAGGCAGTTACAGTGCCAAGCAGGGAGAGAGAGACATCAGGCAGTTACAGTGCCAAGCAGGGAGAGAGAGAGAGATATCAGGCAGTTACAGTGCCAAGCAGGGGGAGAGAGAGAGAGAGACATCAGGCAGTTACAGTGCCAAGCAGGGGGAGAGAGAGAGATATCAGGCAGTTACAGTGCCAAGCAGGGGGAGAGAGAGAGATATCAGGCAGTTACAGTGCCAAGCAGGGGGAGAGAGAGAGAGACATCAGGCAGTTACAGTGCCAAGCAGGGAGAGAGAGAGACATCAGGCAGTTACAGTGCCAAGCAGGGAGAGAGAGAGAGATATCAGGCAGTTACAGTGCCAAGCAGGGAGAGAGAGAGAGACATCAGGCAGTTACAGTGCCAAGCAGGGGGAGAGAGAGACATCAGGCAGTTACAGTGCCAAGCAGGGAGAGAGAGAGAGACATCAGGCAGTTACAGTGCCAAGCAGGGAGAGAGAGAGAGACATCAGGCAGTTACAGTGCCAAGCAGGGGGAGAGAGAGAGACATCAGGCAGTTACAGTGCCAAGCAGGGAGAGAGAGAGAGACATCAGGCAGTTACAGTGCCAAGCAGGGAGAGAGAGAGAGAGACATCAGGCAGTTACAGTGCCAAGCAGGGAGAGAGAGACATCAGGCAGTTACAGTGCCAAGCAGGGAGAGAGAGAGAGACATCAGGCAGTTACAGTGCCAAGCAGGGGGAGAGAGAGATATCAGGCAGTTACAGTGCCAAGCAGGGGGAGAGAGAGAGATATCAGGCAGTTACAGTGCCAAGCAGGGGGAGAGAGAGAGAGACATCAGGCAGTTACAGTGCCAAGCAGGGAGAGAGAGACATCAGGCAGTTACAGTGCCAAGCAGGGAGAGAGAGAGAGATATCAGGCAGTTACAGTGCCAAGCAGGGGGAGAGAGAGAGAGAAACATCAGGCAGTTACAGTGCCAAGCAGGGAGAGAGAGACATCAGGCAGTTACAGTGCCAAGCAGGGAGAGAGAGAGACATCAGGCAGTTACAGTGCCAAGCAGGAGGAGAGCGAGAGAGACATCAGGCAGTTACAGTGCCAAGCAGGGGGAGAGAGAGAGATCAGGCAGTTACAGTGCCAAGCAGGGAGAGAGAGAGAGATCAGGCAGTAACAGTGCCAAGCAGGGAGAGAGAGAGAGAGATCAGGCAGTTACAGTGTCAAGCAGGGGGAGAGAGAGACATCAGGCAGTTACAGTGCCAAGCAGGGAGAGAGAGAGAGATCAGGCAGTTACAGTGCCAAGCAGGGAGAGAGAGAGAGAGAGACATCAGGCAGTTACAGTGCCAAGCAGGGGGAGAGAGAGAGACATCAGGCAGTTACAGTGCCAAGCAGGGGGAGAGAGAGAGATCAGGCAGTTACAGTGCCAAGCAGGGAGAGAGAGAGAGACATCAGGCAGTTACAGTGCCAAGCAGGGGGAGAGAGAGAGACATCAGGCAGTTACAGTGCCAAGCAGGGAGAGAGAGAGACATCAGGCAGTTACAGTGCCAAGCAGGGAGAGAGAGAGAGATATCAGGCAGTTACAGTGCCAAGCAGGGGGAGAGAGAGAGAGAAACATCAGGCAGTTACAGTGCCAAGCAGGGAGAGAGAGACATCAGGCAGTTACAGTGCCAAGCAGGGAGAGAGAGAGACATCAGGCAGTTACAGTGCCAAGCAGGAGGAGAGAGAGAGAGACATCAGGCAGTTACAGTGCCAAGCAGGGGGAGAGAGAGAGATCAGGCAGTTACAGTGCCAAGCAGGGAGAGAGAGAGAGATCAGGCAGTAACAGTGCCAAGCAGGGAGAGAGAGAGAGAGAGAGACATCAGGCAGTTACAGTGTCAAGCAGGGGGAGAGAGAGACATCAGGCAGTTACAGTGCCAAGCAGGGAGAGAGAGAGAGATCAGGCAGTTACAGTGCCAAGCAGGGGGAGAGAGAGAGACATCAGGCAGTTACAGTGCCAAGCAGGGGGAGAGAGAGACATCAGGCAGTTACAGTGCCAAGCAGGGAGAGAGAGAGAGACATCAGGCAGTTACAGTGCCAAGCAGGGGGAGAGAGAGAGACATCAGGCAGTTACAGTGCCAAGCAGGGAGAGAGAGAGACATCAGGCAGTTACAGTGCCAAGCAGGGAGAGAGAGAGACATCAGGCAGTTACAGTGCCAAGCAGGGAGAGAGAGAGACATCAGGCAGTTACAGTGCCAAGCAGGGGGAGAGAGAGAGACATCAGGCAGTTACAGTGCCAAGCAGGGAGAGAGAGAGAGACATCAGGCAGTTACAGTGCCAAGCAGGGGGAGAGAGAGAGAGAGACATCAGGCAGTTACAGTGCCAAGCAGGGAGAGAGAGAGACATCAGGCAGTTACAGTGCCAAGCAGGGAGAGAGAGAGAGAGACATCAGGCAGTTACAGTGCCAAGCAGGGAGAGAGAGAGAGATCAGGCAGTTACAGTGCCAAGCAGGGGGAGAGAGAGAGAGACATCAGGCAGTTACAGTGCCAAGCAGGGGGAGAGAGAGAGACATCAGGCAGTTACAGTGCCAAGCAGGGGAGAGAGACATCAGGCAGTTACAGTGCCAAGCAGGGGAGAGAGAGAGACATCAGGCAGTTACAGTGCCAAGCAGGGGGAGAGAGACATCAGGCAGTTACAGTGCCAAGCAGGGGAGAGAGAGAGACATCCGGCAGTTACAGTGCCAAGCAGGGAGAGAGAGAGAGACATCAGGCAGTTACAGTGCCAAGCAGGGAGAGAGAGAGAGAGACATCAGGCAGTTACAGTGCCAAGCAGGGGGAGAGAGAGAGACATCAGGCAGTTACAGTGCCAAGCAGGGAGAGAGAGAGACATCAGGCAGTTACAGTGCCAAGCAGGGGGAGAGAGAGAGACATCAGGCAGTTACAGTGCCAAGCAGGGAGAGAGAGAGAGACATCAGGCAGTTACAGTGCCAAGCAGGGGGAGAGAGAGAGACATCAGGCAGTTACAGTGCCAAGCAGGGAGAGAGAGAGAGACATCAGGCAGTTACAGTGCCAAGCAGGGAGAGAGAGAGAGACATCAGGCAGTTACAGTGCCAAGCAGGGAGAGAGAGAGAGAGAGACATCAGGCAGTTACTGTGCCAAGCAGGGAGAGAGAGAGACATCAGGCAGTTACAGTGCCAAGCAGGGGGAGAGAGACATCAGGCAGTTACAGTGCCAAGCAGGGAGAGAGAGAGACATCAGGCAGTTACAGTGCCAAGCAGGGGGAGAGAGAGAGACATCAGGCAGTTACAGTGCCAAGCAGGGAGAGAGAGAGAGACATCAGGCAGTTACAGTGCCAAGCAGGGGGAGAGAGAGAGACATCAGGCAGTTACAGTGCCAAGCAGGGAGAGAGAGAGACATCAGGCAGTTACAGTGCCAAGCAGGGAGAGAGAGAGAGACATCAGGCAGTTACAGTGCCAAGCAGGGAGAGAGAGAGAGAGACATCAGGCAGTTACAGTGCCAAGCAGGGAGAGAGAGAGACATCAGGCAGTTACAGTGCCAAGCAGGGGGAGAGAGACATCAGGCAGTTACAGTGCCAAGCAGGGAGAGAGAGAGACATCAGGCAGTTACAGTGCCAAGCAGGGGGAGAGAGAGAGACATCAGGCAGTTACAGTGCCAAGCAGGGGGAGAGAGAGAGACATCAGGCAGTTACAGTGCCAAGCAGGAGAGAGAGAGAGACATCAGGCAGTTACAGTGCCAAGCAGGGGAGAGAGAGACATCAGGCAGTTACAGTGCCAAGCAGGGGGAGAGAGAGAGACATCAGGCAGTTACAGTGCCAAGCAGGGGGAGAGAGAGACATCAGGCAGTTACAGTGCCAAGCAGGGGGAGAGAGAGACATCAGGCAGTTACAGTGCCAAGCAGGGAGAGAGAGAGAGAGAGACATCAGGCAGTTACAGTGCCAAGCAGGGGGAGAGAGAGAGAGACATCAGGCAGTTACAGTGCCAAGCAGGGAGAGAGAGAGAGAGACATCAGGCAGTTACAGTGCCAAGCAGGGAGAGAGAGAGAGAGACATCAGGCAGTTACAGTGCCAAGCAGGGAGAGAGAGAGAGACATCAGGCAGTTACAGTGCCAAGCAGGGGGAGACAGAGACATCAGGCAGTTACAGTGCCAAGCAGGGGGAGAGAGAGAGACATCAGGCAGTTACAGTGCCAAGCAGGGGGAGAGAGAGAGACATCAGGCAGTTACAGTGCCAAGCAGGGAGAGAGAGAGAGACATCAGGCAGTTACAGTGCCAAGCAGGGAGAGAGAGAGAGACATCAGGCAGTTACAGTGCCAAGCAGGGAGAGAGAGAGAGACATCAGGCAGTTACAGTGCCAAGCAGGGGGAGAGAGAGAGACATCAGGCAGTTACAGTGCCAAGCAGGGAGAGAGAGAGACATCAGGCAGTTACAGTGCCAAGTAGGGAGAGAGAGAGACATCAGGCAGTTACAGTGCCAAGCAGGGAGAGAGAGAGAGACATCAGGCAGTTACAGTGCCAAGCAGGGGGAGAGAGAGAGACATCAGGCAGTTACAGTGCCAAGCAGGGAGAGAGAGAGACATCAGGCAGTTACAGTGCCAAGCAGGGGGAGAGAGAGAGACATCAGGCAGTTACAGTGCCAAGCAGGGGGAGAGAGAGAGATCAGGCAGTTACAGTGCCAAGCAGGGAGAGAGAGAGACATCAGGCAGTTACAGTGCCAAGCAGGGAGAGAGAGAGACATCAGGCAGTTACAGTGACAAGCAGGGGGAGAGAGAGACATCAGGCAGTTACAGTGCCAAGCAGGGAGAGAGAGAGAGACATCAGGCAGTTACAGTGCCAAGCAGGGAGAGAGAGAGACATCAGGCAGTTACAGTGCCAAGCAGGGGGAGAGAGAGAGAGAGACATCAGGCAGTTACAGTGCCAAGCAGGGGAGAGAGAGAGACATCAGGCAGTTACAGTGCCAAGCAGGGAGAGAGAGAGACATCAGGCAGTTACAGTGCCAAGCAGGGAGAGAGAGAGGGACATCAGGCAGTTACAGTGCCAAGCAGGGGGAGAGAGAGAGACATCAGGCAGTTACAGTGCCAAGCAGGGAGAGAGAGAGAGACATCAGGCAGTTACAGTGCCAAGCAGGGGGAGAGAGAGAGACATCAGGCAGTTACAGTGCCAAGCAGGGAGAGAGAGAGAGACATCAGGCAGTTACAGTGCCAAGCAGGGAGAGAGAGAGAGACATCAGGCAGTTACAGTGCCAAGCAGGGGGAGAGAGAGAGACATCAGGCAGTTACAGTGCCAAGCAGGGAGAGAGAGAGAGAGACATCAGGCAGTTACAGTGCCAAGCAGGGAGAGAGAGAGACATCAGGCAGTTACAGTGCCAAGCAGGGGAGAGAGAGACATCAGGCAGTTACAGTGCCAAGCAGGGAGAGAGAGAGACATCAGGCAGTTACAGTGCCAAGCAGGGGAGAGAGAGAGAGACATCAGGCAGTTACAGTGCCAAGCAGGGGGAGAGAGAGAGACATCAGGCAGTTACAGTGCCAAGCAGGGAGAGAGAGAGACATCAGGCAGTTACAGTGCCAAGCAGGGGGAGAGAGAGAGACATCAGGCAGTTACAGTGCCAAGCAGGGAGAGAGAGAGACATCAGGCAGTTACAGTGCCAAGCAGGGGAGAGAGAGAGACATCAGGCAGTTACAGTGCCAAGCAGGGGGAGAGAGAGAGACATCAGGCAGTTACAGTGCCAAGCAGGGAGAGAGAGAGAGAGACATCAGGCAGTTACAGTGCCAAGCAGGGAGAGAGAGAGAGAGACATCAGGCAGTTACAGTGCCAAGCAGGGAGAGAGAGAGAGACATCAGGCAGTTACAGTGCCAAGCAGGGGGAGAGAGAGACATCAGGCAGTTACAGTGCCAAGCAGGGGAGAGAGAGACATCAGGCAGTTACAGTGCCAAGCAGGGGGAGAGAGAGACATCAGGCAGTTACAGTGCCAAGCAGGGGGAGAGAGAGAGACATCAGGCAGTTACAGTGCCAAGCAGGGGGAGAGAGAGACATCAGGCAGTTACAGTGCCAAGCAGGGGGAGAGAGAGAGACATCAGGCAGTTACAGTGCCAAGCAGGGAGAGAGAGAGAGAGAGAGACATCAGGCAGTTACAGTGCCAAGCAGGGGGAGAGAGAGAGACATCAGGCAGTTACAGTGCCAAGCAGGGAGAGAGAGAGAGACATCAGGCAGTTACAGTGCCAAGCAGGGAGAGAGAGAGAGACATCAGGCAGTTACAGTGCCAAGCAGGGAGAGAGAGAGAGACATCAGGCAGTTACAGTGCCAAGCAGGGGGAGAGAGAGACATCAGGCAGTTACAGTGCCAAGCAGGGGGAGAGAGAGAGACATCAGGCAGTTACAGTGCCAAGCAGGGGGAGAGAGAGAGACATCAGGCAGTTACAGTGCCAAGCAGGGGGAGAGAGACATCAGGCAGTTACAGTGCCAAGCAGGGAGAGAGAGAGACATCAGGCAGTTACAGTGCCAAGCAGGGGGAGAGAGAGAGACATCAGGCAGTTACAGTGCCAAGCAGGGGGAGAGAGAGAGATCAGGCAGTTACAGTGCCAAGCAGAGAGAGAGAGAGACATCAGGCAGTTACAGTGCCAAGCAGGGGGAGAGAGAGAGACATCAGGCAGTTACAGTGCCAAGCAGGGGGAGAGAGAGAGAGACATCAGGCAGTTACAGTGCCAAGCAGGGGGAGAGAGAGACATCAGGCAGTTACAGTGCCAAGCAGGGGGAGAGAGAGAGAGACATCAGGCAGTTACAGTGCCAAGCAGGGAGAGAGAGAGAGAGAGACATCAGGCAGTTACAGTGCCAAGCAGGGGGAGAGAGAGAGAGACATCAGGCAGTTACAGTGCCAAGCAGGGGAGAGAGAGAGAGACATCAGGCAGTTACAGTGCCAAGCAGGGAGAGAGAGAGAGAGACATCAGGCAGTTACAGTGCCAAGCAGGGAGAGAGAGAGACATCAGGCAGTTACAGTGCCAAGCAGGGGGAGAGAGAGACATCAGGCAGTTACAGTGCCAAGCAGGGGGAGAGAGAGAGACATCAGGCAGTTACAGTGCCAAGCAGGGGGAGAGAGAGACATCAGGCAGTTACAGTGCCAAGCAGGGAGAGAGAGAGAGACATCAGGCAGTTACAGTGCCAAGCAGGGAGAGAGAGAGAGACATCAGGCAGTTACAGTGCCAAGCAGGGAGAGAGAGAGAGACATCAGGCAGTTACAGTGCCAAGCAGGGGGAGAGAGAGAGACATCAGGCAGTTACAGTGCCAAGCAGGGAGAGAGAGAGACATCAGGCAGTTACAGTGCCAAGTAGGGAGAGAGAGAGAGACATCAGGCAGTTACAGTGCCAAGCAGGGAGAGAGAGAGAGAGACATCAGGCAGTTACAGTGCCAAGCAGGGGGAGAGAGAGAGACATCAGGCAGTTACAGTGCCAAGCAGGGAGAGAGAGAGAGACATCAGGCAGTTACAGTGCCAAGCAGGGGGAGAGAGAGAGACATCAGGCAGTTACAGTGCCAAGCAGGGGGAGAGAGAGAGATCAGGCAGTTACAGTGCCAAGCAGGGAGAGAGAGAGACATCAGGCAGTTACAGTGCCAAGCAGGGAGAGAGAGAGACATCAGGCAGTTACAGTGACAAGCAGGGGGAGAGAGAGACATCAGGCAGTTACAGTGCCAAGCAGGGAGAGAGACATCAGGCAGTTAGTGCCAAGCAGGCAGTTACAGTGCCAAGCAGGGAGAGAGAGAGACATCAGGCAGTTACAGTGCCAAGCAGGGGGAGAGAGAGAGAGAGACATCAGGCAGTTACAGTGCCAAGCAGGGGAGAGAGAGAGACATCAGGCAGTTACAGTGCCAAGCAGGGGGAGAGAGAGAGATCAGGCAGTTACAGTGCCAAGCAGGGAGAGAGAGAGAGAGACATCAGGCAGTTACAGTGCCAAGCAGGTAGAGAGAGAGAGACATCAGGCAGTTACAGTGCCAAGCAGGGAGCGAGAGAGAGAGATATCAGGCAGTTACAGGGAGAGCCAAGCAGGAGTGCCAAGCAGGGAGAGAGAGAGACATCAGGCAGTTACAGTGCCAAGCAGGGAGAGAGAGAGAGAGACATCAGGCAGTTACAGTGCCAAGCAGGGAGAGAGAGAGAGACATCAGGCAGTTACAGTGCCAAGCAGGGAGAGAGAGAGAGAGAGACATCAGGCAGTTACAGTGCCAAGCAGGGAGAGAGAGAGAGACATCAGGCAGTTACAGTGCCAAGCAGGGGAGAGAGAGAGAGACATCAGGCAGTTACAGTGCCAAGCAGGGAGAGAGAGACATCAGGCAGTTACAGTGCCAAGCAGGGAGAGAGAGAGAGAGACATCAGGCAGTTACAGTGCCAAGCAGGGAGAGAGAGAGAGAGACATCAGGCAGTTACAGTGCCAAGCAGGGAGAGAGAGAGAGAGAGACATCAGGCAGTTACAGTGCCAAGCAGGGAGAGAGAGAGACATCAGGCAGTTACAGTGCCAAGCAGGGAGAGAGAGAGACATCAGGCAGTTACAGTGCCAAGCAGGGAGAGAGAGAGACATCAGGCAGTTACAGTGCCAAGCAGGGAGAGAGAGAGACATCAGGCAGTTACAGTGCCAAGCAGGGAGAGAGAGAGACATCAGGCAGTTACAGTGCCAAGCAGGGAGAGAGAGACATCAGGCAGACATCAGGCAGTTACAGTGCCAAGCAGGGAGAGAGAGAGACATCAGGCAGTTACAGTGCCAAGCAGGGAGAGAGAGAGAGACATCAGGCAGTTACAGTGCCAAGCAGGGGAGAGAGAGAGACATCAGGCAGTTACAGTGCCAAGCAGGGAGAGAGAGAGACATCAGGCAGTTACAGTGCCAAGCAGGGAGAGAGAGAGACATCAGGCAGTTACAGTGCCAAGCAGGGAGAGAGAGAGACATCAGGCAGTTACAGTGCCAAGCAGGGGAGAGAGAGAGACATCAGGCAGTTACAGTGCCAAGCAGGGGAGAGAGAGAGAGACATCAGGCAGTTACAGTGCCAAGCAGGGGGAGAGAGAGAGACATCAGGCAGTTACAGTGCCAAGCAGGGAGAGAGAGAGACATCAGGCAGTTACAGTGCCAAGCAGGGGAGAGAGAGACATCAGGCAGTTACAGTGCCAAGCAGGGAGAGAGAGAGACATCAGGCAGTTACAGTGCCAAGCAGGGAGAGAGAGAGACATCAGGCAGTTACAGTGCCAAGCAGGGGAGAGAGAGAGAGACATCAGGCAGTTACAGTGCCAAGCAGGGAGAGAGAGAGAGACATCAGGCAGTTACAGTGCCAAGCAGGGAGAGAGAGAGACATCAGGCAGTTACAGTGCCAAGCAGGGGGAGAGAGAGAGAGAGACATCAGGCAGTTACAGTGCCAAGCAGGGGAGAGAGAGAGACATCAGGCAGTTACAGTGCCAAGCAGGGAGAGAGAGAGAGAGATCAGGCAGTTACAGTGCCAAGCAGGTAGAGAGAGAGAGACATCAGGCAGTTACAGTGCCAAGCAGGGAGCGAGAGAGAGAGATATCAGGCAGTTACAGTGCCAAGCAGGGAGAGAGAGAGAGACATCAGGCAGTTACAGTGCCAAGCAGGGAGAGAGAGAGAGAGACATCAGGCAGTTACAGTGCCAAGCAGGGAGAGAGAGAGAGAGACATCAGGCAGTTACAGTGCCAAGCAGGGGGAGAGAGAGAGACATCAGGCAGTTACAGTGCCAAGCAGGGGGAGAGAGAGAGAGAGAGAGACATCAGGCAGTTACAGTGCCAAGCAGGGAGAGAGACAGAGAGACATCAGGCAGTTACAGTGCCAAGCAGGGAGAGAGACAGAGAGACATCAGGCAGTTACAGTGCCAAGCAGGGAGAGAGAGAGACATCAGGCAGTTACAGTGCCAAGCAGGGGGAGAGAGAGAGAGACATCAGGCAGTTACAGTGCCAAGCAGGGAGAGAGAGAGAGAGACATCAGGCAGTTACAGTGCCAAGCAGGGGGAGAGAGAAAGAGAGACATCAGGCAGTTACAGTGCCAAGCAGGGAGAGAGAGAGACATCAGGCAGTTACAGTGCCAAGCAGGGAGAGAGAGAGACATCAGGCAGTTACAGTGCCAAGCAGGGAGAGAGAGAGACATCAGGCAGTTACAGTGCCAAGCAGGGAGGGAGAGAGAGACTTCAGGCAGTTACAGTGCCAAGCAGGGAGAGAGAGAGACATCAGGCAGTTACAGTGCCAAGCAGGGGGAGAGAGAGAGACATCAGGCAGTTACAGTGCCAAGCAGGGAGAGAGAGAGACATCAGGCAGTTACTGTGCCAAGCAGGGAGAGAGAGAGACATCAGGCAGTTACAGTGCCAAGCAGGGAGAGAGAGACATCAGGCAGTTACAGTGCCAAGCAGGGAGAGAGAGAGAGACATCAGGCAGTTACAGTGCCAAGCAGGGAGAGAGAGAGAGACATCAGGCAGTTACAGTGCCAAGCAGGGGGAGAGAGAGAGAGACATCAGGCAGTTACAGTGCCAAGCAGGGAGAGAGAGAGAGAGACATCAGGCAGTTACAGTGCCAAGCAGGGGGAGAGAGAGAGAGAGACATCAGGCAGTTACAGTGCCAAGCAGGGAGAGAGAGAGACATCAGGCAGTTACAGTGCCAAGCAGGGAGAGAGAGAGACATCAGGCAGTTACAGTGCCAAGCAGGGAGAGAGAGAGACATCAGGCAGTTACAGTGCCAGGCAGGGGGAGAGAGAGATACATCAGGCAGTTACAGTGCCAAGCAGGGGGAGAGAGAGAGACATCAGGCAGTTACAGTGCCAGGCAGGGGGAGAGAGAGAGACATCAGGCAGTTACAGTGCCAAGCAGGGAGAGAGAGACATCAGGCAGTTACAGTGCCAAGCAGGGAGAGAGAGAGACATCAGGCAGTTACAGTGCCAAGCAGGGGGAGAGAGAGAGAGAGACATCAGGCAGTTACAGTGCCAAGCAGGGGGAGAGAGAGAGAGAGAGAGAGATATCAGGCAGTTACAGTGCCAAGCAGAGAGAGAGAGAGAGACATCAGGCAGTTACAGTGCCAAGCAGGGAGAGAGAGAGAGAGAGACATCAGGCAGTTACAGTGCCAAGCAGGGAGAGAGAGAGAGAGACATCAGGCAGTTACAGTGCCAAGCAGGGGGAGATAGAGAGAGAGACATCAGGCAGTTACAGTGCCAAGCAGGGAGAGAGAGAGACATCAGGCAGTTACAGTGCCAAGCAGGGGGAGAGAGAGAGAGAGAGATCAGGCAGTTACAGTGCCAAGCAGGGGGAGTCTCTCTCCAAGCAGAGAGACATCAGGCAGGGGAAAGCAGTACTCTTGCTACACTACACCCACACCTTCTTGCCAACCCAAATCTCTCTCCCCCTATCTAGTCTACATCCTTGTTCCTCACCTTTTATCCGCCTTGCCTGCTCTCAAACCTCTCTCTCTCTCTCTCTCTCTCTCTCTCGCTCTCTCTCTCTCTCTCTCTCTCTCTCTCTCTCTCTCTCTCTCTCTCTCGCTCTCTATCTCTCTCTCTATCTCTTTCTCTCGCTCTCTCTCTATCTCTCTCTCTCTCCCTCTCTCTCCCTCTCTCTCTCTCTCTCTCTCTCTCCCTCTCTCTCCCTCTCTCTCTCTCTCTCTCTGGGCTGTCAAACAGATGGTGTGTTCCGAGCTCCTGTCTGCAGCAGAGCAGAGCTGAGACGGTATAAGGTGATGTCATCCTGCAACGTGAGCTTCCCTGTAGCACTGATGCAACACTTTGTAACGAGCTGCGGTCAGGCTCAACTGTTGAGCCCTCTATCTATCTCTATCCCTCTTTCTAGCCCTCTTCCTCTCCATCTTTCTACCCTCTATTTCTCAATTTGTGTTTCTTTGTTTGATTCAAATCCCCACTTCCCCTCGTTTATATTTGTTCTCTACCCACACAGTCCCCCTCCCTCCCTCCCCTCCCTCCCTCCCTCCCTCCCTCCCTCCCTCCCTCCCTCCGGTTGTCACAGTTTCATGGCACCATGGCTCAGCATTACTTATACAGTAGCACAGTCAGCCAGTCAGTCAGTCAGTCAGCAAGTCTGCCATTCATCCAGACAGTCAGTTAGCCAGTCAGTAAGCCAGTCAGCAGTCAAGCAGACCCTCCCCTCTCCATACCGATGGCTGCTGGGTTAACCCTTCCTCCCCTCTCCATACCGATGGCTGCTGGGTTAACCCTTCCTCCCCTCTCCATACCGATGGCTGCTGGGTTAACCCTTCCTCCCCTCTCCATACCGTTGGCTGCTGGGTTAACCCTTCCTCTCCTCCCCATACTGATGGCTGCTGGGTTAACCCTTCCTCCCCTCTCCATACCGATGGCTGCTGGGTTAACCCTTCCTCCCCTCTCCATACCAATGGCTGCTGGGTTAACCCTTCCTCCCCTCTCCATACCGATGACTGCTGGGTTAACCCTTCCTCCCCTCTCCATACCGATGACTGCTGGGTTAACCCTTCCTCCCCTCTCCATACCGATGGCTGCTGGGTTAACCCTTCCTCCCCTCTCCATACCGATGACTGCTGGGTTAACCCTTCCTCCCCTCTCCATACCGATGACTGCTGGGTTAACCCTTCCTCCCCTCTCCATACCGATGACTGCTGGGTTAACCCTTCCTCCCCTCTCCATACCGATGGCTGCTGGGTTAACCCTTCCTCCCCTCTCCATACCGATGGCTGCTGGGTTAACCCTTCCTCCCCTCTCCATACCGATGGCTGCTGGGTTAACCCTTCCTCCCCTCTCCATACCGATGACTGCTGGGTTAACCCTTCCTCCCCTCTCCATACAGATGGCTGCTGGGTTAACCCTTCCTCCCGTCTCTAAAACCGATGACTGCTGGGTTAACCCTTCCTCCCCTCTCCATACCGATGACTGCTGGGTTAACCCTTCCTCCCCTCTCCATACCGATGACTGCTGGGTTAACCCTTCCTCCCCTCCCCATACCGATGGCTGCTGGGTTAACCCTTCCTCCCCTCTCAATACCGATGACTGCTGGGTTAACCCTTCCTCTCCTCCCCATACCGATGACTGCTGGGTTAACCCTTCCTCCCCTCTCCATACCGATGACTGCTGGGTTAACCCTTCCTCCCCTCTCCATACAGATGGCTGCTGGGCTAACCCTTCCTCCCCATACCGATGGCTGCTGGGTTAACCCTTCCTCCCCTCTCCATACCGATGACTGCTGGGTTAACCCTCTCTCCCCTCTCCATACCGATGGCTGCTGGGTTAACCCTTCCTCCCCTCTCCATACAGCTGGCTGCTGGGTTAACCCTTCCTCCCCTCTCCATACCGATGGCTGCTGGGTTAACTCTTCCTCCCCATACAGATGGCTGCTGGGTTAACCCTTCCTCCCCTCTCCATACCGATGGCTGCTGGGTAAACCCTTCCTCCCCTCTCCATACCGATGGCTGCTGGGCTAACCCTTCCTCCCCTCTCCATACCGATGACTGCTGGGTTAACCCTTCCTCCCCTCTCCATACCGATGGCTACTGGGTTAACCCTTCCTCCCCTCTCCATACAGATGGCTGCTGGGTTAACCCTTCCTCCCCTCTCCATACCGATGACTGCTGGGTTAACCCTTCCTCCCCTCTCCATACAGATGGCTGCTAGGTTAACCCTTCCTCCCCTCTCCATACCGATGGCTGCTGGGCTAACCCTTCCTCCCCTCTCCATACAGATGGCTGCTGGGCTAACCCTTCCTCCCCATACCGATGGCTGCTGGGCTAACCCTTCCTCCCCTCTCCATACCGATGGCTGCTGGGCTAACCCTTCCTCCCCATACCGATGGCTGCTGGGCTAACCCTTCCTCCCCTCTCCATACTGATGGCTGCTGGGTGAACACTGACCTGGCAGAAAATTACATTGAGCATTGAAGTATTCAATGAATATCAAATCTATTCTACAGAGGAAATGGAATATTCACTGGGGTTATACATACTGTATGTGTTTGAGAAACAAGTGTCCAAGCACATATTGTCTGTGTTGGTTTTCCCATATCCTGAGAATAGCTGTGTGTGAGTGTTTTACATTTGACTCATTTAGCAGACACTCTTATCCAGCACCTACAGTAGTGGGTGCATACATTTGAATAATACATGTTTTTCTTTCATACTGTTCCCCCTCGTGGGAATCGAACCCACAACCCTGGCCCTGCTCTAACAACTGAGCCACACAGTGCTGAAAATAGAGAATATCTGAGTGTGAGGGTTTTCTTTTTGTCTGTGTTAATATCTTCTGAGTCCTCTTGAGTTATCAACAGGGTCCCAACCATGACCAGGAAGCAGCGCCTGATACTACAGCACAGAGGCACAGCACCCTAGGATAACATTACACCACCAAACAAACAACACTATCTCACCAGTGATATGTCAATCAGGACTCCCTCCCTCCCTCTTTAATAAACCCCCATTGTTGGCTGGAGATGGCTCCTGCAACTCTAGTCCTCCCTCCTCAGGCATAGCTGTCTGTCATGTCAGTCTGAGCTAAGCTGCAGAACAGGGTAAGCGATCGCATAGCTGCTAGCCATGCACACCAAACACTGCACCCTCCCATGACTGGCTCTAGGCTCTGCGAGGCTGGGTGTGCAGCGGTGGACTGGTGTGAACTGTGTGTTTGGGAACTGCGTTTGTGTGCGTGTGAATGGGCCACTTCATCCTGTGACCTGGCGTAGAGATTAGACAGGCAGCAGAAACGAGATGTGTCATCCTGACAGGAGCCTGCTACAGTAGAATGACAGGAGGTGGAGCTTCAGCCTGGGTGAGCCTGGGCTGGATTAGAGGGACACTGAAAGAGAGAAGAGACACTAGAGCCCTAGCGAACCAAACTCTCTCTCTTTTTCTCATTCACTTACTTTCTGCCAATGTCCTGGTAGGGCTCTGTAGCCACCAACCGGAGTATGAAATATAACTGCATCAATCTACGCTAACATATGGAATTGTTTTAAGATGGTCATACCAAGGATAATGTAGTTATTTGATTTAGAATTTTAAGACCCCTTAAGGTTTCCCAAAAATATGAAAAACATTTTTGGGGATGAAACATTGAATTTGGTGTTACTGCTATGAGCCCAAACAACAGCATTAATATAAGAAAGATCAGGAAACATTTTAATTATTTTTTATAAACACGTATTTAAACGGGTGAAGATTAGTTACGGTGGAAATATTTACCATTCAACACCATGGCCATTGAAATTGCATTGGGATTTATGCAAATATGGTTGTAGTGTGAAAACTATAAGTCGTATCAACAAGTTCACTTCAGTCAGCCTCCGTGTGATAAAGTTGTTTTGGTGTTGGTGTCTTTTTACGGTTTTGGCGCTACATTTGGCAACACATGGCAAATAAGAAGTATGAACCATTTCTAACATTATGCTTTTATTTCAGCAATCACACCTACTAATAAGAGATTGTGCAGGGCGTAGGAGCTGTGCTGCATGTTCGTGCTGCCTCCTCCACCTCCTTATCAGCTGCACATACAGGGCCGTCATGATGCAAGCCACGTGTGTGTATGTGTGTGTGTTTTTGTGTGTGTTTGATACAGTGAATGTTTATTTTTTGTTTGCTTGTGTGTGTTAGTTATGATATTGTGAGTATTTTTAGAGTGAGAATGTGTGTGTGTGTGTGTGTGTGCTAGTTATGATATTGTGAGTATTTTTAGAGTGAGAATGTGTGTGTGTATGAGTACGTGTGCGTGTGCGTGTGTGTGTGCGTGTGTTTGTGAGGGGGGTGTGATCTAAATTTGCATTTCTGCTTGCTTTGGATGCAATTCAAATTGTTTGTAACCTCAAGGGAGAGAAGAAGGGAAGCTGGTTGTGTAGTGGATACAGTGATGCTCTATCAAACATCCCACTACAAGTAGCACCTACATCACAATACACCTACATCACAATACACCTACATCACAATACACCTACATCACAATACACCTACATCACAATACACCGACATCCCAATGCACCGACATCACAATACACCGACATCTCAATACACCCAATCAAATCAAATCAAATCAAATGTTATTTGTCACATACACATGGTTAGCAGATGTTAGTGCAAGTGTAGCGAAATGCTTGTGCTTCTAGTTCCGACAATGCAGTAATAACCAACAAGTAATCTAGCTAACAATTCCAAAACTACTACCTTATAGACACAAGTGTAAGGGGATAAAGAATATGTACATAAAGATATATGAATGAGTGATGGTACAGAGCGGCATAGGCAAGATACAGTAGATGGTATTGAGTGCAGTATATACATATGAGATGAGTATGTAAACAAAGTGGCATAGTTAAAGTGGCTAGTGATACATGTATTACATATTACATAAGGATGCAGTAGATGATATAGAGTACAGTATATACGTATACATATGAGATTAATAATGTAGGGTATGTAAACATTATATTAGGTAGCATTGTTTAAAGTGGCTAGTGATATATTTTACATCATTTCCCATCAATTCCCATTATTAAAGTGGCTGGAGTTGAGTCAGTGTGTTGGCAGCAGCCACTCAATGTTAGTGGTGGCTGTTTAACAGTCTGATGGCCTTGAAATAGAAGCTGTTTTTCAGTCTCTCGGTCCCAGCTTTGATGCACCTGTACTCACCTCGCCTTCTGGATGATAGCGGGGTGAACAGGCAGTGGCTCGGGTGGTTGCTGTCCTTGATGATCTTTATGGCCTTCCTGTGACATCGGGTGGTGTAGGTGTCCTGGAGGGCAGGTAGTTTGCCCCCGGTGATGCGTTGTGCAGACCTCACTACCCTCTGGAGAGCCTTATGGTTGTGGGTGGAGCAGTTGCCGTACCAGGCGGTGATACAGCCCGACAGGATGCTCTCGATTGTGCATCTGTAGAAGTTTGTGAGTGCTTTTGGTGACAAGCCGAATTTCTTCAGCCTCCTGAGGTTGAAGAGGCGCTGCTGCGCCTTCTTCACGATGCTGTCTGTGTGGGTGGACCAATTCAGTTTGTCTGTGATGTGTACGCCGAGGAACTTAAAACTTACTACCCTCTCCACTACTGTTCCATCGATGTGGATAGGGGGGTGTTCCCTCTGCTGTTTCCTGAAGTCCACAATCATCTCCTTAGTTTTGTTGACGTTGAGTGTGAGGTTATTTTCCTGACACCACACTCCGAGGGCCCTCACCTCCTCCCTGTAGGCCGTCTCGCCGTTGTTGGTAATCAAGCCTACCACTGTTGTGTCGTCCGCAAACTTGATGATTGAGTTGGAGGCGTGTGTGGCCACGCAGTCGTGGGTGAACAGGGAGTACAGGAGAGGGCTCAGCACGCACCCTTGTGGGGCCCCAGTGTTGAGGATCAGCGGGGTGGAGATGTTGTTGCCTACCCTCACCACCTAGGGGCGGCCCGTCAGGAAGTCCAGTACCCAGTTGCACAGGGCGGGGTCGAGACCCAGGGTCTCGAGCTTGATGACGAGCTTGGAGGGCACTATGGTGTTAAATGCCGAGCTGTAGTCGATGAACAGCATTCTCACATAGGTATTCCTCTTGTCCAGATGGGTTAGGGCAGTGTGCAGTGTGGTTGAGATTGCATCGTCTGTGGACCTATTTGGGCGGTAAAGCAAATTGGAGTGGGTCTAGGGTGTCAGGTAGGGTGGAGGTGATATGGTCCTTGACTAGTCTCTCAAAGCACTTCATGATGACGGAAGTGAGTGTTACGGGGCGGTAGTCGTTTAGCTCAGTTACCTTAGCTTTCTTGGGAACAGGAACAATGGTGGCCCTCTTGAAGCATGTGGGAACAACAGACTGGGATAGGGATTGATTGAATATGTCCGTAAACACACCAGCCAGCTGGTCTGCGCATGCTCTGAGGGCGCGGCTGGGGATGCCGTCTGGGCCTGCAGCCTTGCGAGGGTTGACACGTACATCACAATACACAATACACCTACATCACAATACACCTACATCACAATGCACCGACATCACAATACACCTATATCACAATACACCTACATCACAATACACATACATCACAATACACCTATATCACAATACACCTACATCACAATACACCTATATCACAATACACCTACATCACAATACACCTACATCACAATACACCTATATCACAATACACCTACATCACAATACACCGACATCACAATGCACCGACATCACAATACACCTATATCACAATACACCTATATCACAATACACCTACATCACAATGCACCGACATCACAATGCACCTATATCACAATACACCTATATCACAATACACCTACATCACAATACACCTACATCACAATACACCTATATCACAATACACCTATATCACAATACACCTACATCACAATACACCTATATCACAATACACCTATATCACAATACACCTACATCACAATACATATGTTTGTTTCCACTAATATTTCCACTCTTTTGTATTGATAGATAACGCATACTACTTCATAGTCATTCACTGTCCATACACTGTCTAACCCATACAATCTCCTCCAAATCTCTCAAGTCAAAGCCATATCTACCTCAGGACTGACTCTGGGTCAGTTTCTCTTCATACAGCACTGTTACCTAGCTCCTTAAGGGCTGACTCTGGGTCAGTTCCTATTATTTCTATAACATCCTGACTCCATCTCCCTTTGAGGCTGACTCTGGGTCACATCATATGAGGGGTTTTGGTCAAACGAGGCAGAACAAAGGAAGGCCAGATTCAAACCCTCTAACTCCATGGCTCTCTTCCAGGGGCCATGTGCATCATGGAAATGACTGCTGTTTACACTAACAACACAGAGGACAGGGAGGGCATGGGGAGGGAAAAAGAGAGGGCAGGGAGGAGGGGGAGAGAGGGAGGGTGGGGGGAGTAGAGGGAGGAAGGAAGGGAGGGAGGGGAGGGGGAGAGTGGGGAAGAAGGGGAGGGGAGGGGGAAGAGACGGAAGGAGGCGAGTGACAGGAGGAGGGGAGGGAAAAAGAGGGGGGAAGGGTTAGTGTGGGACACCGCTTGTGTAAGTCAATGTAACAGGACTCAAAGCCTATGCAGCAGAACAGACTCAAGGCTCAGTTGCGTTTACACAGTTTGTATGTGTAGGGTCTGCATTGGTCAATACAGACTGTATCGTGACACTGCTGAAAGCAGGCCTAAGTGACAGTGGAGTGGTTGAGTAACCATGACCGGGTGAAAAAATAAGAAGAGAACGTTTTAGTGGAAACCCATCCTCCGCTGGCCAGTTCCTGATGTCACTTGGCAGCCACATCCCCATGGCAACTGCACCCATACTAACCAAACTGAGGAGGAGGAGATGAGATGGGGGAGGTTGTTTGACAACAGTCCTGTTTATACAGTAAATCCTATCCTGTTGAGAGGTTTATGGTCACAATGCTGTCAGTGAATGGACAGAGCCCTACAAAACACACACAGGGGACACTCATTCAGACAGTGACTGTCACAGCCGAGCTCAGTGTCTTCTCAATGGAGCTGTGGTGGGTGGTTGGGCTGCTGGTTGTGTACAAGCAAAACAGAGGGTCATTTGGTGAGACTACTAGCCAAACACTGACCCTGTACCCCTATATAGGGGGAGATGGTAAAGGGTTGAGAGGGTGGAGGGTGGAGATGGTGGAGGGTTGAGAGGGTGGAGGGTGGAGATGGTGGAGGGTTGAGAGGGTGGAGGGTTGAAAGGGTGGGTTGAGAGGGTGGAGGGTGGAGATGGTGGAGATGGTGGAGGGTTGAGAGGGTGGAGGGTGGAGATGGTGGAGGGTTGAGAGTGTGGAGGGTGGAGAGGGTGGAGATGGTGGAGGGTTGAGAGGGTGGGTTGAGAGGGTGGAGGGTGGAGATGGTGGAGATGGTGGAGGGTTGAGAGGGTGGAGGGTGGAGATGGTGGAGGGTTGAGAGTGTGGAGGGTGGAGGGTGGAGATGGTGGAGGGTTGAGAGGGTGGAGATGGTGGAGTTGGTGGAGGGTTGAGAGGGTGGAGATGGTGGAGGGTGGAGGGTTGAGAAGGTGGAGGGTGTAGATGGTGGAGGGTGGAGAGGGTGGAGATGGTGGAGGGTTGAGAGGGTGGGTTGAGAGGGTGGAGGGTGGAGATGGTGGAGATGGTGGAGGGTTGAGAGGGTGGAGGGTGGAGATGGTGGAGGGTTGAGAGTGTGGAGGGTGGAGGGTGGAGATGGTGGAGGGTTGAGAGGGTGGAGATGGTGGAGGGTTGAGAGGGTGGAGATGGTGGAGGGTTGAGAGGGTGGAGGGTGGAGATGATGGAGTGTTGAGAGGGTGGAGATGGTGGAGGGTGGAGGGTTGAGAGGGTGGAGGGTGTAGATGGTGGAGGGTGGAGAGGGTGGAGATGGTGAAGGGTGAAGATGGTGGAGATGGTGGAGGGTGGAGAGGGTGGAGATGGTGTAGGGTGAAGATGGTGGAGGTGGTGGAGGGTGGAGAGCGTGGAGGATGTAGAGGGTGGAGGGTGTAGATGGTGGAGGGTGGAGAGGGTGGAGAGTGGAGTGTTGGGAGGGTAGAGGGTGGAGAGGGTGGAGAGGGTGGAGATGGTGGAGGGTGAAGATGGTGGAGATGGTGGAGGGTGGAGAGGGTGGAGGGTGTAGAGGGTGGAGGGTGTAGATGGTGGAGGGTGGAGATGGTGTAGATGGTGGAGGGTGTAGATGGTGGAGGGTGGAGAGGGTGTAGATGGTGGAGGGTGTAGATGGTGGAGGGTGTAGATGGTGGAGGGTGGAGATGGTGTAGATGGTGGAGGGTGTAGATGGTGGAGGGTGTAGATGGTGGAGGGTGTAGATGGTGGGGGGTGTAGATGGTGGAGGGTGGAGATGGTGGAGGGTGGAGATGGTGTAGATGGTGGAGGCTGTAGATGGTGGAGGGTGTAGATGGTGGAGGGTGGAGATGGTGGAGGGTGTAGATGGTGGGGGGTGTAGATGGTGGAGGGTGGAGATGGTGGAGGGTGGAGATGGTGGAGGGTGGAGAGGGTGTAGATGGTGTAGGGTGTAGATGGTGGAGGGTGGAGAGGGTGTAGATGGTGGAGGGTGTAGTGGTGGAGGGTGTAGATGGTGGAGGGTGGAGATGGTGGAGGGTGTAGATGGTGGGGAGTGTAGATGGTGGAGGGTGGAGATGGTGGAGGGTGGAGATGGTGGAGAGGGTGTAGATGGTGTAGGGTGTAGATGGTGGAGGGTGGAGAGGGTGTAGATGGTGGAGGGTGTAGATGGTGGAGGGTGTAGATGGTGGAAGGTGTAGATGGTGGAGGACGGAGAGGGTGGAGGGTGTAGAGGGTGGAGGGTGTAGATGGTGGAGGGTGGAGAGGGTGGAGATGGTGGAGGTGGTGGAGGGTGTGGAGATGGTGGAGGGTGGAGAGGGTGGAGGGTAGATGGGTGGAGGGTGTAGATGGTGGAGGGTGTAGATGGTGGAGGGTGTAGATGGTGGAGGGTGGAGATGGTGGAGGGTGGTGGAGATGGTGGGGGTGTAGATGGTGGAGGGTGGAGATGGTGGAGGGTGGAGATGGTGGAGGGTGTAGATGGTGGGGGTGTAGATGGTGGAGGGTGGAGATGGTGGAGGGTGGAGATGGTGGAGAGGGTGTAGATGGTGGAGGGTGGAGAGGGTGTAGATGGTGGAGGGTGGAGGTGTAGGGTGTAGATGGTGGAGGGTGTAGATGGTGGAGGGTGTAGATGGTGGAAGGTGTAGATGGTGGAGGAGATGGTGGAGGGTGGAGGGTGTAGAGGGTGGAGGGTGTAGATGGTGGAGGGTGGAGAGGGTGTAGATGGTGGAGGGTGTAGATGGTGGAGGGTGTAGATGGTGGAGGGTGGAGATGGTGGAGGGTGTAGATGGTGGAGGGGAGTGTAGATGGTGGAGGGTGGAGATGGTGGAGGGTGGAGATGGTGGAGAGGGTGGAGATGGTGGAGGGTGGTGGGTGTAGATGGTGGAGGGTGGAGAGGGTGGAGGGGTAGATGGTGGAGGGTGTAGATGGTGGAGGGTGTAGATGGTGGAAGGGTGGAGGTGTAGATGGTGGAGGACGGTGAGAGGGTGGAGGGTGTAGAGGGTGGAGGGTGTAGATGGTGGAGGGTGGAGAGGGTGGAGATGGTGTAGGGTGGAGATGGTGTAGATGGTGGAGGGTGGAGAGGGTGTAGATGGTGGAGGGTGTAGATGGTGGAGGGTGTAGATGGTGGAGGGTGGATGGTGGAGGGTGGAGATGGTGGAGGGTGGAGATGGTGGAGGGTGTAGATGGTGGGGGTGTAGATGGTGGAGGGTGGAGATGGTGGAGGGTGGAGATGGTGGAGGGTGTAGATGGTGGGGGTGTAGATGGTGGAGGGTGGAGATGGTGGAGGGTGGAGATGGTGGAGGGTGGAGAGGGTGTAGATGGTGGAGGGTGTAGATGGTGGAGGGTGGAGATGGTGGAGGGTGTAGAAGGTGGAAGGTGTAGATGGTGGAGGGTGGAGAGGGTGGAGGGTGTAGAGGGTGGAGGAGTGTAGATGGTGGAGATGGTGGAGGGTGGAGATGGTGGAGGGTGGATGGTGGAGGGTGTAGATGGTGGAGGGTGGAGATGGTGGAGGGTGTAGATGGTGGAGGGTGGAGATGGTGGAGGGTGTAGATGGTGGAGGGTGGAGATGGTGGAGGGTGTAGATGGTGGAGGGTGGAGATGGTGGATGGTGGAGGGTGGAGGGTGGAGATGGTGTGGAGGGTGTAGATGGTGGAGGGTGTAGGGTGGAGGGTGTAGATGGTGGAGGGTGGAGATGGTGGAGGGTGGAGATGGTGGAGGGTTGAGATGGTGGAGGGTGGGGAGGGTAGATGGTGGTGGAGATGGTGGAGGTGGAGATGGTGGAGGGTGTAGATGGTGGAGGGTGTAGATGGTGGAGGGTGTAGATGGTGGAGGGTGTAGATGGTGGAGGGTGTAGATGGTGGAGGGTGTAGATGGTGGAGGGTGGAGATGGTGGAGGGTGGAGGGTGGAGGGTGGAGATGGTGGAGGGTGATGGTGGAGGGTGTAGATGGTGGAGGGTGGAGATGGTGGAGGGTAGATGGTGGAGAGGTGGAGAGATGGTGGAGGGTGTAGATGGTGGAAGGTGTAGATGGTGGAGGGTGGAGAGGGTGGAGGGTGTAGAGGGTGGAGGGTGTAGATGGTGGAGGGTGGAGAGGGTGGAGATGGTGTAGGGTGTAGATGGTGGAGGGTGGAGAGGGTGTAGATGGTGGAGGGTGTGGTGGAGATGGTGGAGGGTGTAGATGGTGGAGGGTGTAGATGGTGGAGGGTGGAGATGGTGGAGGGTGTGGAGATGGTGGGGGTGTAGATGGTGGAGGGTGGAGATGGTGGAGGGTGGAGATGGTGGAGGGTGTAGATGGTGGAGGGTGTAGATGTAGATGGTGGAGGGTGGAGATGGTGGAGGGTGGAGATGGAGGAGAGGGTGGAGATGGATGGTGTAGGGTGTAGATGGTGGAGGGTGGAGAGGGTGTAGATGGTGGAGGGTGTAGATGGTGGAGGGTGGAGGGTAGATGGTGGAAGGTGTAGATGGTGGAGGACGGAGAGGGTGGAGGGTGTAGAGGGTGGAGGGTGTAGATGGTGGAGGGTGGAGAGGGTGGTGTAGATGGTGGAGGGTGTAGATGGTGGAGGGTGTAGATGGTGGAGGGTGGAGATGGTGGAGGGTGTAGATGGTGGAGGAGTGTAGATGGTGGAGGGTGGAGATGGTGGAGGGTGGAGATGGTGGAGAGGGTGTAGATGGTGTAGGGTGTAGATGGTGGAGGGTGGAGAGATGGTGGAGGGTGTAGATGGTGGAGGGTGTAGATGGTGGAAGGTGTAGATGGTGGAGGACGGAGGTGGGTGGAGAGGGTGGAGGGTGGAGAGGGTGGAGGGTGGAGGGTGTAGATGGTGGAGGGTGGAGAGGGTGGAGATGGTGGAGGGGTGAGGGTGGTGGAGGGTGTAGATGGTGGAGGGTGGAGAGGGTGTAGATGGTGGAGGGTGTAGATGGTGGAGGGTGTAGATGGTGGAGGGTGGAGATGGTGGAGGGTGGAGATGGTGGAGGGTGTAGATGGTGGGGGTGGAGGGTGTAGATGGTGGAGGGTGGAGATGGTGGAGGGTGGAGATGGTGGAGGGTGTAGATGGTGGGGGTGTAGATGGTGGAGGGTGGAGATGGTGGAGGGTGGAGATGGTGGAGGGTGGAGAGGGTGGAGGGTGGAGATGGTGGAGGGTGTAGATGGTGGAGGGTGTAGATGGTGGAAGGAGATGGTGTAGAAGGTGGAAGGTGTAGATGGAGATGGTGGAGGGTGGAGAGGGTGGAGGGTGTAGATGGTGGAGTGGAGAGGAGGTGTAGATGGTGGAGGGTGGAGATGGTGGAGGGTAGATGGTGGAGGGTGTAGATGGTGGAGGGTGGAGATGATGGTGGAGGGTGGTGATGGTGGAGGGTGGAGATGGTGGAGGGTGTAGATGGTGGAGGGTGGAGATGGTGGAGGGTGTAGATGGTGGAGGGTGGAGATGGTGGAGGGTGGAGAGGGTGGAGATGGTGTAGGGTGTAGATGGTGGAGGGTGGAGATGGTGGAGGGTGGAGATGGTGGAGGGTTGAGATGGTGGAGGGTGTAGATGGTGGAGGGTGTAGATGGTGGAGGGTGTAGATGGTGGAAGGTGTAGATGGTGGAGGGTGTAGATGGTGGAGGGTGTAGATGGTGGAGGGTGTAGATGGTGGAGGGTGGAGAGGGGTGGAGGGTGGAGGTGGAGGGTGTAGATGGTGGAGGGTGGAGGGGTGTAGATGGTGGAGGGTGGAGAGGTGATAGATGGTGGAGGGTGTAGGGTGGAGAGGGTGGTGGAGAGATGGTGGAGGGTGGAGATGGTGGAGAGATGGTGGAGGGTGTAGATGGTGGAGGGTGTAGATGGTGGAGGGTGGAGATGGTGGAGAGATGGTGGAGGGTGGAGATGGTGGAGGGTGTAGATGGTGGAGGGTGTAGATGGTGGAGGGTGGAGATGGTGGAGGGTGTAGATGGTGGAGGGTGTAGATGGTGGAGATGGTGGAGGTGTGGAGATGGTGGAGGGTGTAGATGGTGGAGGGTGGAGTGGAGGTGTAGATGGTGGGGTGGAGGGTGGAGATGGTGGAGGGTGGAGATGGTGGAGGGTGTAGATGGTGGAGGGTGGTGGAGAGGGTGGAGGGTGTAGATGGATGGAGGGTGGAGGGTGTAGATGGTGGAGGGTGGAGAGGGTGTAGATGGTGGAGGGTGGAGGTGGAGGGTGGAGATGGTGGAGATGGTGGAGGGTGTAGATGGTGGGGGTGTAGATGGTGGAGGGTGGAGGGTGGAGAGATGGTGGAGGGGTGTAGATGGTGGAGGGTGGAGATGGTGGAGAGATGGTGGAGGGTGGAGAGGGTGTAGAGGGTGATGAGGGTGGAGATGGTGGAGGGTGGAGAGGGTGTAGTGGAGGGTGTAGATGGTGGGGGTGTGTAGATGGTGGAGGGTGGAGATGGTGGAGGGTGGAGATGGTGGAGGGTGGAGAGGGTGGAGATAGATGGTGTAGGGTGTAGATGGTGGAGGGTGGAGAGGGGTGGAGGTTGTAGATGGTGGAGGGTGTAGAGGGTGGAGGGTGAAGATGGTGGAGGGTGGAGATAGTGGAGGGTGTAGATGGTGGAGGGTGGAGAGGGTGGTAGATGGTGGAGGGTGGAGAGGGTGTAGATGGTGGAGGGGTGTAGATGGTGGAAGGTGGAGGGTGTAGATGGTGGAGGGTGTGGTGGATGGTGGGTGGAGGGTGGAGGGTGGAGATGGGTGGAGGGTGGAGAGGGTGTGGATGGTGGAGGGTGGAGAGGGTGTAGATGGTGGAGGGTGTAGATGGTGGAGGGTGTAGATGGTGGAGGGTGTAGATGGTGGAGGGTGGAGATGGATGGTGGAGGGTGGAGAGGGTGTAGATGGTGGAGGGTGTAGATGGTGTAGGGTGTAGATGGTGGAGGGTGGAGAGGGTGTAGATGGTGGAGGGTGGAGAGGGTGTAGATGGTGGAGGGTGTAGATGGTGGAGGGTGTAGATGGTGGAAGGTGTAGATGGTGGAGGGTGGAGATGGTGGAGGGGAGAGGGGTGTAGATGGTGGAGGGTGGAGATGGTGGAGGGGTGTAGATGGTGGAGGGTGTAGATGGTGGAGGGTGGAGAGGGTGGAGGTGTAGATGGTGGAGGGTGGAGAGGGTAGATGGTGGAGGGTGGAGGGTGTAGATGGTGGAGGGTGTAGATGGTGGAGGGTGGAGATGGTGGAGGGTGTAGATGGTGGAGGGTGTAGATGGTGGAGGGTGTAGATGGTGGAGGGTGTAGATGGTGGAGGGTGGAGAGGGTGTAGATGGTGGAAGGTGTAGATGGTGGAGGGTGTAGATGGTGGAAGGTGTAGATGGTGGAGGGTGTAGATGGTGGAAGGTGTAGATGGTGGAGGCTGCTTCTACACCTGCATTGCTTGCTGTTTGGGGTTTTAGGCTGGGTTTCTGCACAGCACTTTGAGATATCTGCTGATGTACGAAGGGCTATATAAACAAATTTGATTTGATTTGCAGATGGTGGAGGGTGGAGATGCTGGAGAGTGGAGATGGGAGGTGGAGAGTGGAGATGGTGGAGGGTGGAGATGGAAGGTGGAGAGTGGAGATGGTGGAGGGTGGAGATGGTGAAGGGTGGAGATGGTGGATGGTGGAGGGTGTAGATGGTGGAGGCTGTGGAGGGTGGAGATGGTGAAAGGTGTATATGGTGGAGGGTAGAGATGGTGGAGGGTGGAGATGGTGGAGGTGGAGATGGTGGAGGGTGTAGATGGTGGGGGTAAAGATGGTGAAGGGTGTAGATGGTGGAGGGTGTAGATGGTGGAGGGTGGAGATGGTGGAGGGTGAAGATGGTGAAGGGTGTAGATGGTGGAGAGTATAGATGGTGGCGGGTGGAAGGTGGAGGGTGGAAGGTGGAGAGTGGAGATGGTGGGGGTGGAGATGGTGAAGGGTGTAGATGGTGGAGGGTGGAAGGTGGAGGGTGGAAGGTGGAGAGTGGAGATGGTGGGGGTGGAGATGGTGAAGGGTGTAGATGGTGGAGGGTGGAGATGGTGGAGGGTGGAGATGGTGGAGGGTGTAGATGGTGGGGGTGGAGATGGTGAAGCTGGACCAGGCTGCGGTGGAGCGGGGGTGTGGGGTCACCATGCAGGCACAAAAACCACACACACACACACACATCTTCTGGCACTCAGCTCACAACCAAACACACAGGCCCAAACGAACACCCACAAATCACACTAAACGAAATGAAACACGTTGAGTCGGGCCTAACGCGGACGGATCGGGAGAAGGATCTGAGGGATTCCAACACTCAGAGAAGGAAATGAGAGATTTGACAGAGAAGAGGAATGAGAGAGAGAGAGAGAGAGAGAGAGGAGGCGAGATGAAAAGAGAGGAGAGGCAGGCGGGCGAGGTAAACAGAGTGCCTGTGGTGGGTGGACCACCTCAACGTGCCAAACAGAGCCCAGAACCCAGAGCCCAGAACCCAGAGCTGAGCTGGCACATTGGGTGTGAGTGAGAGAGAACAGATGTAAAAGTCTTTGCAGTTATCAACTCAGTTGTTGCTTTGCTGTACAGTGTCAGCAGCACTCTATCGCCCAGAGTTGAGAGGTCATACTGAAGGAGTCACCATCCTGTTATAGAGGCCATTTTGGAACAGACTAAACTATAGGAGCGCCTTACAAAAGCATTTTCCATCTTTATGAAAAACGTTTCTGTAACAAAGGTCTTGATAAAACAAAATATATACTTACATTTAAAAAAAATTTTTTTAAAGAACATTACTTATGACAAAATACGAAGAAATTAATTTTTATCTATGGGACACTTATCTCAGTTCAAACTGTGTTTAACATCCCTCCTACAGGAAGGTAATGATAAGGAGGTGGACGTTCTAAAGTGCCTGAAGAACAGTGTGAACCTATTAGAGGCACATCTGTTGGCTTTATTTCTACGTCTGCAGGGTCAGGGAGAGAGGCAAAGGTCAGCGTGTATTGAACTGTCCTTGAGAAGGGGACTGAGGATCACAGACATGAGAAGAGGTCTTTTTGGTATTTTCTTAGAATCCCCATTAGCTGATGCAAAAGCAGCAGCTACTCTTCCTGGGGTCCAACACAAAACATGCCATAATACAGAACATTAATAGATGCGAACAGCTTAAGGACAGAACTACATACATTGTTTTTAAAGGCACACAGCCTACATATCAATACATACACACAAACTATCTAGGTCAAATAGGGGAGAGGCGTTGTGCCGTGAGGTGTTGCTTTATCTGTTTTTGAAACCAGGTTTGCTGTTTATTTGAGCAATATGAGATGGGAGTGCTATGCAATAATGGCTCTATATTATACTATACGCTTTCTCAAATTTGTTCTGGATTTGGGGACTGTGAAAAGACCACACTCAAGCCTTTTCACAGAGGCTTGAGTGTGAGAGTGAATGTTCATTTATTTGTATGTTCATTTGCATATGTGTGTATGTTACGAAAATGTGCTGGTACACATGTATGTGAATTCTCTGTGGTTTTGTGTGTCGTTCCAGAGTAGAATAGTACATCACAGACGGTTTTACTGCCAGAGTGAGCTTCAGTCTGTTAACCAGCACTCTAGTCCTGGACTGGAAGGGGTTAACATCAGCTGACTAAACAGAGGGTGAACAAAATGACTCATTTGAATATCTTTCTGACAGGCGAGAGAGAAATCTGCCTCACAAAAATCTACCAAGTCATGCTGCACTGATTAGAAGACCCAAATCCACTCTATTTTATTAAAAAATATATAAACCTTGTTCACTTTGTTACTTCATCAAAACCGTTCATTTCACAAGGGCTCTATGTGCATTATCTAAACAATAAACAATCAACGTGCTGGTACTAAATGTGCTAAAACCATGTTAAAATAACCTTAAATGACTTAAGTCAAAGGAGTGCTGGGACACACTCTAAGCTGATACGGTTAGGCCTGTGTGTGTGTGTGTGTGTGTGTGTGTGTTGTCTGTGTGTGTTGTCTGTGTGAATGTGTGTTTTGTCGGTGTGTCTGTGTGTGTTTTGTCGGTGTGTCTGTGTGTGTTTTGTCTGTGTGTGTGTGTGTGTTTTGTCAGTGTGTCTGTGTGTGTTTTGTCGGTGTGTCTGTGTGTGTTTTGTCGGTGTGTCTGTGTGTGTGTGTGTGTTTTGTCGGTGTGTCTGTGTGTGTGTGTGTGTGTGTTTTGTCGGTGTGTGTGTGTGTGTGTGTGTGTTTGTCGGTGTGTCTGTGTCTGTGTGTGTGTGTGTGTGTGTGTGTGTGTTTTGTCGGTGTGTCTGTGTGTGTGTGTGTCTCTACTTATATTAGATTAGAAGAGAGAAAAACAATCAAATAAAGGATGGCCTATCAACCTATATGAAAACAGCTACTTAAGTGATAATGCCAGTGATTGGAGGATATATTGACACAGGTGTTGTTGGGCCCGAGTCGAAGTCGAGGAAACCGTGCCAGTATATCCTCCAATCACTGGCCTCGAGGGCAGTATCCCTTCTATACAACGGGTTACCAACCTATTCAAATCATGTTTGACAAAACAGCTACAATGAGCTAAACCCTCATCTATATTATTCCTCCTATCTGCCCTCTCAGCCGAGGCACACATTACGACAGTATAATCAATATAAAGTAGTAAAGATGTGCTTCCGTTGGTGAGCAGATGTGTTCATAAACACACTAACTAACTAATGGGACAAGCTGGGCAGTTTAAAAAAAGAGGCTAAAAACTGACCGTGGGAAAAGCTAATCGAATCAAAGTCTTGACAAATTAGGTCAGAGGAGAAGAAAGAGGATGTTGTGTGTGTGTGTGTCAGAGCCAGTATACATCAGCACATAACTTGACACTACATTACATTGCATTAGACTTCATATATTTAGCTAGCAGATGCTCTTGTCCAGACTACAGAGTGAATTCTCAGCTCTGTAACACAACGCTGCATGACGCTGCAGAACAGAACACACAAAACAACCACACTGGAGCAACAACGGCAGGTTAGGTTAATGACGTTACAGACAGTGTGTGTGTGTGTGTGTGTGTGTGTGTGTGTGTGTGTGTGTGTGTGTGTGTGTGTGTGTGTGTGTGTGTGTTGGGGCGCAGGGTGTTGCGCCACCTCTATGTTGGGGTGATGACCGACACCAGGCCGCGATGCTGTGGCACTGACCCCCATGTTCCCAGCTTTGTCACTGTTTAGCCAATCATTAGGGCCGTTGTTTAATTATTCAGAGGCTGGGCCGGCCCACGCCACTCAGCCGACCTGATGGAGATGATTGCAGCCGTTTCAGGGACAGGGATAAATAGGTTAAGCCTCTCATATGGCCAGAGAAAAATAAATGATGAGACAGACCAGCCTGTCAGTAGGTCTCGGTAATGAAGAGCACAAAGGGTTAACCTTACTGAACATACATTAAGCTCAGTGTGTCCAGTAAGTCAGTGATGTTAAGTCATAGCCCTCAAATGGACAGATACTATTACATATTGGAATAATATCTTTCGAGACAGAAACAACTGTTTGGTAGCAGCACACTGTGTAACTCAGAGCAGTGACATTAACACTCACAGCAACACTCACAATAACACTCACAGTAACACTAACACTCACAGTAAAACTTACACTCACACTCACAGTAACACTCACACTCACAGTAACACTCACACTCACAGTAACACTCACACTCACAGTAACACTCACACTCACAATAACACTCACAGTAACACTAACACTCACAGTAACACTTACACTCACACTCACACTAACACTAACACTCACAGTAACACTCACACTCACAATAACACTCACAGTAACACTCACACTCGCACTCACAGTAACACTCACATTCACACTCACAGTAATACTCACACTCACAGTAACACACACACACACACACACACACACACACACACACACACACACACACACACACACACACACACACACACACACACACACACACACACAGTAACACTAACACTCACAATCACAGTAACACTCACACTCACAGTATCACTGACAGTAACACTCACACTCACAGTAACACTCACACTAACATTAACACTCACAGTAACACTCACACTCACAGTAACACTCACACTCACAGTAACACTCACACACACACACACACACAGTAACACTCACACTAATAGTAACACTCACAGTAACACTCACACTCACAGTAACACTCACACTCACAGTAACACTCACACACACACACACACACACAGTAACACTCACACTAATAGTAACACTCACAGTAACACTCACACTCACAGTAACACTCACACTCACAGTAACACTCACACTCACAGTAACACTCACAATCACAGTAACACTCACACTCACAGTAACACTCATACTAACATAAACACTCACAGTAACACTCACAGTAACACTCACACTCACAGTACCACTAACACTCACAATCACAGTAACACTCACACTCACAGTAACACTAACACTCACAATCACAGTAACACTCACACTCACAGTAACAAATACAGTAACACTCACAATAACACTCACAGTAACACTAACACTCACAATCACAGTAACACTCACACTCACAGTAACAATCACAGTAACACTCACAATAACACTCACAGTAACACTCGCACTCACAGTAACACTAACACTCACAGTAACACTCACATTCACACTCACAGTAATACTCACATTCACAGTAACACTCACACACACAGTAACACTCACACACACAGTAACACTAACACTCACACACACAGTAACACTCACACACACAGTAACACTAACACTCACACTCATAGTAACACTCACAGTAACACTCACAGTATCACTCACACTAACACTCACAGTAACACTAACACTCACAGTAACACTCACAGTAACATTCACAGTAACATTAACACTCACACTCACAGCAACACTCACACTTACACTCACAGCAATACTAATATTTACACTCACAGTAACACTCACACTCACATTCACACTAACACTCACAGTAACACTAACACTCACAGTAACACACACACTCACAGTAACACTCACACTCACACTAAACACAAACATTCATACTAACACTCACACTCACACTCACACTAATCTCATCCACCAGCCGGCTCTCTCTCAAACTGTCTGATTTCACAGAATGTAAATTGAATGGGAGTCTATGGCAGGAACGACGAAAACAACCGCTGTTTAATTGGCTGATCTCTCAGTCCATCACCATCTAGTGCAACCCTTAGAACCTCCCACCTACATTGTGGACTTCAAAGTACCAACAGCGCAAGTGATTTAAACAAGTGAGTTCGGAAAATCTGAAAGAGTCTTAGAAATAATTTTCACATATAAACTTTCTATGCCAGAACTCAATATGGTTAATGTGATGGAACATCTACTTTGATTGGTTGATTTGAGCCATTTTTCAAAGTCCCGTCTAATACAACGGTCGCAGGCTTCCTCCCTTAAATCCGCCTCGATTTAAAGCCACGCCTAGTGATTCGCTCAGAATTTGAATTGATGAGCATGTCACCCTCCCACGGGGGACGAGGTTATACACACATACAGTGCAAGGTCTTCACAGGCAACACTGTTAAATAATAGAAAAGCTCATTGTGTTTTAATGCAGCTGCCACACTTGGACATGAACAGGCACTCTGCCCTGTTCAGAGTTCAGAGTTCAGGCCTGATCCCGGGAGGGCGTGACCTAGATTCCACCCAGAGAGAAAGAGGGATATAACAGACCTGGGTAGAGTTGTTCATATCGTCATACCGTTTCTGTACCATACCGGGGTATATGGTATTACCGGAAGTGCACACAAGGTGCGCTTAAAAAAAATAATCGCTAAAATCCTTTTGTTCAATCTATAGTCACATTTTCAAAACTTTAAACACAATTAGCCCAACATGCGTCTGTTGCGGACCATACCATTAATACAATTCATGTTGCTTTCACAGAATATGCTTTCACAGAATATGCTTTCACAGAATATGCTTTCACAGAATATGCTTTCACAGAATATGCTTTCACAGAATATGCTTTCACAGAATTAACACGTTTCTACAATGCTCAAACTTTTTTCATAATTTTCCCAATACTAAAATGATGGATCTTTCTTGTCTTATTTACAAATGCTTGCACACGGCCAGAAATGAAGACCTAATGCTCAAAACCTTAAATATAGTATGAAACCTGTACTTCTGCAACAACAGCATCTCTAAAGCTATATTGGCGGCAGGGTAGCCTAGTGGTTAGAGCGTTGGACTAGTAACCGGAAGTTTGCTAGTTCAAACCCCAGAGCTGACAAGGTACAAATCTGTTGTTCTGCCCCTGAACAGGCAGTTAACACACTGAACACACTGTTCCTAGGCCGTCATTGAAAATAAGTGTTTGTTCTTAACTGACTTGACTAGTTAAATAAATATTAAATAAATATTGAAACAGCTGATAAGCATTTTTGAATGAACAGATCATTGAAACATTGAGATATAGCTGATTTAAGTTGTGTAAAATAGACTAACCACAGCTGATTTAAGTTGTGTAAAATAGACTAACCACAGCTGATTTAAGTTGTGTAAAATAGACTAACCACAGCTGATTTAAGTTGTGTAAAATAGACTAACCACAGCTGATTTAAGTTGTGTAAAATAGACTAACCACAGCTGATTTAAGTTGTGTAAAATAGACTAACCACAGCTGATTTAAGTTGTGTAAAATAGACTAACCACAGCTGATTTAAGTTGTGTAAAATAGACTAACCACAGCTGATTTAAGTTGTGTAAAATAGACTAACCACAGCTGATTTAAGTTGTGTAAAATAGACTAACCACAGCTGATTTAAGTTGTGTAAAATAGACTAACCACAGCTGATTTAAGTTGTGTAAAATAGACTAACCACAGCTGATTTAAGTTGTGTAAAATAGACTAACCACAGCTGATTTAAGTTGTGTAAAATAGACTAACCACAGCTGATTTAAGTTGTGTAAAATAGACTAATTTAAGTTGTGTAAAATAGACTAACCACAGCTGATTTAAGTTGTGTAAAATAGACTAACCACAGCTGATTTAAGTTGTGTAAAATAGACTAACCACAGCTGATTTAAGTTGTGTAAAATAGACTAACCACAGCTGATTTAAGTTGTGTAAAATAGACTAACCACAGCTGATTTAAGTTGTGTAAAATAGACTAACCACAGCTGATTTAAGTTGTGTAAAATAGAACCACAGCTGATTTAAGTTGTGTAAAATAGACTAACCACAGCTGATTTAAGTTGTGTAAAATAGACTAACCACAGCTGATTTAAGTTGTGTAAAATAGACTAACCACAGCTGATTTAAGTTGTGTAAAATAGACTAACCACAGCTGATTTAAGTTGTGTAAAATAGACTAACCACAGCTGATTTAAGTTGTGTAAAATAGACTAACCACAGCTGATTTAAGTTGTGTAAAATAGACTAACCACAGCTGATTTAAGTTGTGTAAAATAGACTAACCACAGCTGATTTAAGTTGTGTAAAATAGACTAACCACAGCTGATTTAAGTTGTGTAAAATAGACTAACCACAGCTGATTTAAGTTGTGTAAAATAGACTAACCACAGCTGATTTAAGTTGTGTAAAATAGACTAACCACAGCTGATTTAAGTTGTGTAAAATAGACTAACCACAGCTGATTTAAGTTGTGTAAAATAGACTAACCACAGCTGATTTAAGTTGTGTAAAATAGACTAACCACAGCTGATTTAAGTTGTGTAAAATAGACTGAACCACAGCTGATTTAAGTTGTGTAAAATAGACTAACCACAGCTGATTTAAGTTGTGTAAAATAGACTAACCACAGCTGATTTAAGTTGTGTAAAATGAGACTAACCACAGCTGATTTAAGTTGTGTAAAATTAACCACAGCTGATTTAAGTTGTGTAAAATAGACTAACCACAGCTGATTTAAGTTGTGTAAAATAGACTAACCACAGCTGATTTAAGTTGTGTAAAATAGACTGAACCACCAGCTGATTTAAGTTGTGTAAAATAGACTAACCACAGCTGATTTAAGTTGTGTAAAATAGACTAACCACAGCTGATTTAAGTTGTGTAAAATAGACTAACCACAGCTGATTTAAGTTGTGTAAAATAGACCAACCACAGCTGATTTAAGTTGTGTAAAATAGACTAACCACAGCTGATTTAAGTTGTGTAAAATAGACTAACCACAGCTGATTTAAGTTGTGTAAAATAGACTAACCACAGCTGATTTAAGTTGTGTAAAATAGACTAACCACAGCTGATTTAAGTTGTGTAAAATAGACTAACCACAGCTGATTTAAGTTGTGTAAAATAGACTAACCACAGCTGATTTAAGTTGTGTAAAATAGACTAACCACAGCTGATTTAAGTTGTGTAAAATAGACTAACCACAGCTGATTTAAGTTGTGTAAAATAGACTAACCACAGCTGATTTAAGTTGTGTAAAATAGACTAACCACAGCTGATTTAAGTTGTGTAAAATAGACTAACCACAGCTGATTTAAGTTGTGTAAAATAGACTAACCACAGCTGATTTAAGTTTAAAATAGACCAACCACAGCTGATTTAAGTTGTGTAAAATAGACCAACCACAGCTGATTTAAGTTGTGTAAAATAGACCAACCACAGCTGATTTAAGTTGTGTAAAATAGACTAACCACAGCTGATTTAAGTTGTGTAAAATAGACTAACCACAGCTGATTTAAGTTGTGTAAAATAGACTAACCACAGCTGATTTAAGTTGTGTAAAATAGACTAACCACAGCTGAAAATAGAAATAACCCACAGCTGATTTAAGTTGTGTAAAATAGACTAACCACAGCTGATTTAAGTTGTGTAAAATAGACTAACCACAGCTGATTTAAGTTGTGTAAAATAGACTAACCACAGCTGATTTAAGTTGTGTAAAATAGACTAACCACAGCTGATTTAAGTTGTGTAAAATAGACTAACCACAGCTGATTTAAGTTGTGTAAAATAGACTAACCACAGCTGATTTAAGTTGTGTAAAATAGACTAACCACAGCTGATTTAAGTTGTGTAAAATAGACTAACCACAGCTGATTTAAGTTGTGTAAAATAGACTAACCACAGCTGATTTAAGTTGTGTAAAATAGACTAACCACAGCTGATTTAAGTTGTGTAAAATAGACTAACCACAGCTGATTTAAGTTGTGTAAAATAGACTAACCACAGCTGATTTAAGTTGTGTAAAATAGACTAACCACAGCTGATTTAAGTTGTGTAAAATAGACTAACCACAGCTGATTTAAGTTGTGTAAAATAGACCAACCACAGCTGATTTAAGTTGTGTAAAATAGACCAACCACAGCTGATTTAAGTTGTGTAAAATAGACTAACCACAGCTGATTTAAGTTGTGTAAAATAGACTAACCACAGCTGATTTAAGTTGTGTAAAATAGACCAACCACAGCTGATTTAAGTTGTGTAAAATAGACTAACCACAGCTGATTTAAGTTGTGTAAAATAGACCAACCAGCTGATTTAAGTTGTGTAAAATAGACCAACCACAGCTGATTTAAGTTGTGTAAAATTGTGTAAAATAGACCAACCACAGCTGATTTAAGTTGTGTAAAATAGACCAACCACAGCTGATTTAAGTTGTGTAAAATAGACCAACCACAGCTGATTTAAGTTGTGTAAAATAGACCAACCACAGCTGATTTAAGTTGTGTAAAATAGACCAACCACAGCTGATTTAAGTTGTGTAAAATAGACCAACCACAGCTGATTTAAGTTGTGTAAAATAGACCAACCACAGCTGATTTAAGTTGTGTAAAATAGACTAACCACAGCTGATTTAAGTTGTGTAAAATAGACTAACCACAGCTGATTTAAGTTGTGTAAAATAGACTAACCACAGCTGATTTAAGTTGTGTAAAATAGACTAACCACAGCTGATTTAAGTTGTGTAAAATAGACTAACCACAGCTGATTTAAGTTGTGTAAAATAGACTAACCACAGCTGATTTAAGTTGTGTAAAATAGACTAACCACAGCTGATTTAAGTTGTGTAAAATAGACCAACCACAGCTGATTTAAGTTGTGTAAAATAGACTAACCACAGCTGATTTAAGTTTGTAAAATAGACTTTTAAGTTGTGTAAAATAGACTAACCACAGCTGATTTAAGTTGTGTAAAATAGACCAACCACAGCTGATTTAAGTTGTGTAAAATAGACTAACCACAGCTGATTTAAGTTGTGTAAAATAGACCAACCACAGCTGATTTAAGTTGTGTAAAATAGACTAACCACAGCTGATTTAAGTTGTGTAAAATAGACCAACCACAGCTGATTTAAGTTGTGTAAAATAGACTAACCACAGCTGATTTATCATAAGTTGTGTAAAATAGACCAACCACAGCTGATTTATCATAAGTTGTGTAAAATAGACCAACCACAGCTGATTTATCATAAGTTGTGTAAAATAGACCAACCACAGCTGATTCCAATCTCAATCGGAGATTTAACCAGGTGTTGAAATTCTTTCAATTACATGGATATACACAGTAAAAAGGGGACTCTTTGGATTGATTTTGTTCAATGTGGATACAGAACAACACAGAGGAGCAGAGAGAGAAAAAAATCATGTCTGGACAAGGGAGAGGCATAGTTTGACCAGGGAGAGGCATAGTTTGACCAGGGAGAGGAATAGTTTGACCAGGGAGAGGCATAGTTTGACCAGGGAGAGGCATAGTTTGACCAGGGAGAGGCATAGTTTGACCAGGGAGAGGCATAGTTTGACCAGGGAGAGGCATAGTTTGACCAGGGAGAGGCATAGTTTGACCAGGGAGAGGCATAGTTTGACCAGGGAGAGGAATAGTTTGACCAGGGAGAGGAATAGTTTGACCAGGGAGTTTGACCAGGGAGAGGCAAGTTTGAGGGAGAGGAATAGTTGACCAGGGAGAGGCATAGTTTGACCAGGGAGAGGCATAGTTTGACCAGGGAGAGGCATAGTTTGACCAGGGAGAGGGAGAATAGTTTGACCAGGGAGAGGCATAGTTTGACCAGGGAGAGGCATAGTTTGACCAGGGAGAGGAATAGTTTGACCAGGGAGAGGAATAGTTTGACCAGGGAGAGGAATAGTTTGACCAGGGAGAGGAATAGTTTGACCAGGGAGAGGAATAGTTTGACCAGGGAGAGGAATAGTTTGACCAGGGAGAGGAATAGTTTGACCAGGGAGAGGAATAGTTTGACCAGGGAGAGGAATAGTTTGACCAGGGAGAGGCATAGTTTGACCAGGGAGAGGCAATAGTTTGACCAGGACCAGGGAGGAATAGTTTGACCAGGGAGAGGAATAGTTTGACCAGGGAGAGGAATAGTTTGACCAGGGAGAGGAATAGTTTGACCAGGGAGAGGAATAGTTTGACCAGGGAGAGGAATAGTTTGACCAGGGAGAGGGGTAGATAGAGTCCAGTCTAATCTCAGACGGTCAACCGTGGTGTCCATTATCCGGGATTTTCAACAAACCAACAGGTAAGCAATGCATTTCACAAGGGCTTCTTCTATCATTACTGTTGCTATGTCTCACAGTAACTGTAGGTCACCAGTCCCAATGCAAATACATGTGTTGTATTTTTGTTCCTCTAAAGGACACAACGTCTTCCTCCCTCTGAGGGAAGAGGAAAGCTCCTCAGTGAAGATCAAGACCATTGTAGGATTGGTCATTGCTGACAATGCAATAAAAGTGAGAGAAATTCAGAGCAGAATTGTAGAGGACAACCTGGTGTTTTACAGTGTGGAAAGCATCAGCCTGACTACCATTGGTTCAGACTCTGACCAATCACAGAGTTGGAATGAAACAGTTGTACACAGTTCCTTTTGAAAGGAGCATCGAGCGGGTCAAGGATCTCCGGCACCAATACGTCCAGGTATGGAGTCTATCCATTATGTCTTGTTCTATAGTGAGTTTTACACTGCTACTCTACATGTAAACCTGGGTTACAGTACATACAGTAGGACATAGTGAAAAGCATTTACACATACTGTGTTTGATTTCTTTCAGAGAATCATGGAGTTGGAGGCTAATCAGACCCCACATGAAGTAATTTATGTAGACGAGGCAGAAACACATCGGCAGGGAAAAACGTCATCGGGAAAAGGGCGACCGTTGATGTGCCGGGTCAGAGAGGAGCAAATATCACGATGTGTGCTGCCATCTCCAGTGCTGGTTTGGTCCTGCAGAAATGCCAGATTGGTCCCTACAACACTGAGCACCTTCTTCTGTGTTTAGCTGACCTCCACCAACAACTGGTGCCAGAATCAGAAAGAGAACCGCTGGGAGGAAACATGAGGACATTTGTGATTGCATGGGTCAATGTAGCATTCCACCAATCACATGTAATCACAAACTGGTCTGCAGCCCATCCAAGAATGGTTTCCCCTTTTCTCCCCCCTACTCACCTTTCCTCCCCCCTACTCACCTTTCCCCCGTCTACTCGTCTTTCCTCACCCCTACTCACCTTTTCTCCCCCCTACTCACCTTTCCTCCCCCTACTCACCTTTCCCCCGTCTACTCGTCTTTCCTCACCCCTACTCACCTTTTCTCCCCCTACTCACCTTTCCTCCCCCTACTCACCTTTCCCCCGTCTACTCGTCTTTCCTCACCCCTACTCACCTTTTCTCCCCCTACTCACCTTTCCTCCCCCCTACTCACCTTTCCTCCCCCTACTCATCTTTCCTCCCCCCTACTCATCTTTCCTCCCCCTACTCACCTTTTCTCCCCCCTACTCACCTTTCCTCCAAAGGTCATGTATGTTGGATGTGTTGTTGATCCAAAGGTCATATATGTTGGATGTATTGTTGAACCAAAGGCCATGTATGTTGGATGTATTGTTGAACCAAAGGTCATGTATGTTGGATGTATTGTTGAACCAAAGGCCATGTATGTTGGATGTATTGTTGAACCAAAGGTCATGTATGTTGGATGTATTGTTGATCCAAAGGTCATGTATGTTGGATGTATTGTTGATCCAAAGGTCATGTATGTTGGATGTATTGTTGATCCAAAGGTCATGTATGTTGGATGTATTGTTGATCCAAAGGTCATGTATGTTGGATGTATTGTTGATCCAAAGGTCATGTATGTTGGATGTATTGTTGAACCAAAGGTCATGTATGTTGGATGTATTGTTGATCCAAAGGCCATGTATTTTGGATGTATTGTTGATCCAAAGGCCATGTATTTTGGATGTATTGTTGAACCAAAGGTCATGTATGTTGGATGTATTGTTGAACCAAAGGTCATGTATTTTGGATGTATTGTTGATCCAAAGGTCATGTATTTTGGATGTATTGTTGAACCAAAGGTCATGTATGTTGGATGTATTGTTGATCCAAAGGCCATGTATGTTGGATGTATTGTTGATCCAAAGGTCATGTATGTTGGATGTATTGTTGATCCAAAGGCCATGTATGTTGGATGTATTGTTGATCCAAAGGTCATGTATGTTGGATGTATTGTTGAACCAAAGGCCATGTATGTTGGATGTATTGTTGATCCAAAGGCCATGTATGTTGGATGTGTTGTTGAACTCTGGCAGTAATTTCATGTTGCTAATAAAGCTTTTACAGCAGCAATTCTGTCACTTACTATTTTTTCTACTGTACATTTTATAAAGTAAAGATGACTCATTCACTTTTAGATAGTTTGTTGCCAAAAAAACACACATTCGACATGCAACCAAAAAATGTAGAGTGGTTTACAGTAAAAGGAATTATAAAAACAATAGATTTCATATTGTCTATTGTCTGCAGGTAGAACTGAAACATGAAAAGTAATGCAGTTTTTTGTAATGTCATTATCTGTTAGTATTTTGAAAGTCGATGTGCTATGATTGACTATACGTTCCTCTTGGATAGAAAACATGTGCTAGTGTTTTGACAGAATAATTAGATATTGAGTCGGGTTTTCTGTGTTTTGATAGAGTTATTGTATGCAGAAAAACTTTTTTTTGCATTTTGAAATGTAGAGTTAGTATTTAATGAACAAAATGTGGTTTTGAGCCGAAAATGAACTATTTGGTTAATTGTGTGATGTGGGTGTGTTGCTGTGTTGAGTTTAGTAAAAGGATCTTAAGTATAGGTAAACGCTTGTTAGCAATTGTAAAAAAATATACATATATATATAAAAGCAACAGGGATCTTGATACAGGACAGTATTGAATGTCTCTGCTGGAACCAAGAAGATTGATCTTGACATCTCGCCACTTTGCTAGCAAGTTAGCAAACCAAATGAATAGCTGGAGGTCTGAGCAGGATATCATATATATTTTTTAATGGTATTGAAAATCATACCGTCGGTATTTTGAAATACCCCGGTATACGGTATAAGCAGTATATCACCCAAGCCTAGTCTTGGGTTCAAATAGGTATGAGACAGATGGAAGAGGGTCTGGATGAGTTGATAGAGGTATGAGACAGAGGGAAGAGATAGCGGGATCAAGGGTCTGGATGAGTTGATAGAGGTATGAGACAGAGGGAAGAGATAGCGGGATAAAGGGTCTGGATGAGTTGATAGAGGTATGAGACAGAGGGAAGAGATAGCGGGATCAAGGGTCTGGATGAGTTGATAGAGGTATGAGACAGAGGGAAGAGATAGCGGGATCAAGGGTCTGGATGAGTTGATAGAGGTATGAGACAGAGGGAAGAGATAGCGGGATCAAGGGTCTGGATGAGTTGATAGAGGTATGAGACAGAGGGAAGAGATAGCGGGATAAAGGGTCTGGATGAGTTGATAGAGATATGACAGAGGGATGAAGAGGCAAAGACAGAGAGGTCTCTTTAACAATGATTATTATGTCACTTAAGCCAAGCTAAAATACCCTGATCCACCACACAGGGTGACATCAGGTCACCACCTCAACCTGCCTTCTGACTGGCTGCCGCTGGCCTAAGTCCCGGTCAGCCTCCCGCTCCCAGCCAATCAGGCTAAAGGGCCATATGTCACCATGGAGATACAGTATTCAGAGCAGATACTGTATTTAGCATTGACAGCTGATGGCAATATGGAACCTTCTGCCCTAATTCCACTCTTTCCTCTCCTCCATGTGTCCCTCTATCTACACTTGAAGTCAGAAGTTTTCATACACCTTAGCCAAATACATTTAAACTCCGTTTTCACAATTCCTGACATTTAATCATAGTAAAAATTCCCTGTATTAGGTTAGTTAGGATCACCACTTTATTTTAAGAATGTGAAATATCAGAATAATAGTAGAGAGAATTATTTATTTCAGCTTTTATTTCTTTCATCACATTCCCAGTGGGTCAGAAGTTTACATACACTCAATTAGTATTTGGTAACATTGCCTTTAAATTGTTTAATTTGGGTCAAATGTTTCGGGTAGCCTTCCACCAGCTTCCCACAATAAGTTGGGTGAATTTTGGCCCATTCCTCCTGACTGAGCTGGTGTAACTGAGTCAGGTTTGTAGGCCTCCTTGCTCACACACACTTTTTCAGTTCTGCACACAAATGTTCCATGGGATTGATGGCCACTTTGTTGTCCTTAAGCTATTTTGCCACAACTTTGGAAGTATGCTTGGGTTCATTGTCCATTTGGAAGACCCATTTGCGACCAAGCTTCAACTTCCTGACTGATGTCTTGAGATGGTGTGGATATATTGAAGCAACATTTTCCTACCTCATCATGCCATCTATTTTGTCAAGTGCACCAGCCCCTCCTGCAGCAAAACACCCCCACAACATGATGCTGTCATCCCCATCCTTCACAGTTGGGATGGAGGTCTTTGGCTTGCAAGCCTCCCCCTTTTTCCTCCAAACATAACGATGGTCATTATGGCCAAACAGTTCTAGTTTTGTTTCATCAGACCAGAGAACATTTCCCCCCAAAGTTTTTTTTATGGCTGTTTTGGAGCAGTGGCTTCTTCCTTGCTGAGCTGTATTTCAGGTTATGTCGATATAGGACTCGTTTTACTGTGGATATAGATACTTTTGTACCTGTTTCCTCCAGCTTCTTCACAAGGTCCTTTGCTGTTGTTCTGGGATTGATTTGCACTTTTCACACCAAAGTACATTCATCTCTAGGAGACAGAACACGTCTCCTTCCTGAGCGGTATGACAGCTGCATGGTCCCATGGTGTTTATACTTGCGTACTATTGTTTGTACAGATGAACGTGGTACCTTCAGACATTTGGAAATTGCTCCCAAGGATGAACCAGACTTGTGGAGGTCGAATTTATTGTTCCTGAGGTCTTGGCTGATTTCTTTTGATTTTCCCATGATGTCAAGGAAAGAGGCACTGAGTTTGAAAGTAGGCCTTGAAATACATCCATAGGTACACCTCCGATTGACTCAAATAATGTCAATTAGCCAGAAGCTTCTAAAGCCATGACATCATTTTCTGGAATTTTCCAAGCTGTTTAAAGGCACAGTCAACTTAGTGTTTGTAAACTTCTGACCCACTGGAATTGTGATACAGTGAATTATAAGTGAAATAATCTGTCTGTAAACAATTGTTTGAAAAATTACTTGTGTCAAGCACAAAGTAGATGTCCTAACCGACTTGCCAAAACTATAGTTTGTTTACAAGAAATTTGTGGAGTAGTTGAAAAATGAGTTTTAATGACTCCAACCTAAGTGTATGTAAACTTCCAACTTCAACTGTATTTCTATCTTTCCATTCCTCCCACTATCTCTTTCCTAAGTCTCTGAATTGGAGAGAGTGAGCGGCAGTCAGCCATCCTCTCAGGACCTGTAGCACTCCACTCACTCTGGCTTTACTCTAGTTTCACTCTGAATTGGATAGAGTGAGCGGCAGTCAGCCATCCTCTCAGACCTGTAGCACTCCACTCACTCTGGCTCTACTCTAGTTTCACTCTGAATTGGAGAGAGTGAGCGGCAGACAGCCATCCTCTCAGACCTGTAGCACTCCACTCACTCTGGCTCTACTCTAGTTTCACTCTGAATTGGAGAGAGTGAGCGGCAGACAGCCATCCTCTCAGACCTGTAGCACTCCACTCACTCTGGCTCTACTCTAGTTTCACTCTGAATTGGAGAGAGTGAGCGGCAGACAGCCATCCTCTCAGACCTGTAGCACTCCACTCACTCTGGCTGAGTAATCAGTGGTGATGACATCATAAAGAGACTCCAGAGGCATTTAGAGTCACTGTGGCATCTGTAAGTGCTGGGACGGTTCTTATACAAGGCCAGTAGTTTGGCAGTGAAAACACCTGACTAAGAAACATACAGTAGATACTGTACGTATTATAATATATGCCATTTGGCAGACACTTTGATCCAAAACGACTTACAGTCATGTGTGGATACATTTTGCATATGGGTGGCCCTGGGAATTGAACCCACAACCCTACCAACTGAACCACACAAGACCAGAGTACATGGGTAAGTCACTGAGGACATTGGATATGGGATGGAACCACTGCAATCATGTCTTCATAAGATCCTACATCTGCACATGTACAGATGTAGGATCTTAATTTGAGCCAGTTTGCTACGGCAGGAAAATGATTCTGCAGCAACAGGAAATGTGCATTTTTATGTAGATTATAATTAGTGGACATTTGTGTAAGGGGTTGATCCATATTTGTGAGGGAAAATCAAGTCTGATATTTCAACCAATGCCCAGAAACAGCTAACAGACGTGGGAGAAAGGGTTGGAGAGAGACAGAGTGGGAATAAAGTGTAAGGGAGGTGAGACAAGGGTGAGGAGTGTGTGTTTGTGTGTGTCTGTGTGTGTGTATGTGTATGTGTTAGCATAGAAAACATTCAGTAGCTCTCACCTCTAGTTTTGGGTGTGTCTAACAGAATTGATGAGGTAGAATATGGGAGTTTTAATCAGGATTTAGAGTGAGAGCGGCTGATAGACTGAGCTTAACACAGCTGGAGGCTCAGCCCAACTGGCAGGGCACAAACACATAAGCATGGAAGAAGGCATGCTGTCTCCCTCTCTCTCTCTGTCTCCCTCTGTCTCTCTCCCTCTCTCTCTGTCTCCCTCTCTCTCTCTGTCTCCCTCTGTCTCCCTCTCTCTCTCTGTCTCCCTCTGTCTCTCGCCCTCTCTCTCTCTGTCTCCCTCTCTCTCTGTCTCCCTCTCTCTCTGTCTCCATCTCCCTCTCTCTCCCTCTCTCTCTCTGTCTCCCTCTGTCTCTCTCCCTCTCTCTCTGTCTCCCTCTCTCTCTCTGTCTCCATCTGTCTCTCTCCCTCTCTCTGTGTCTCCCTCTCTCTCTGTCTCCCTCTCTCTCTGTCTCCCTCTGTCTCTCTCTGTCTCTCTGTCTCACTCTCTCTCTGTCTCCCTCTCTCTCTGTCTCCCTCTCTCTCTGTCTCCCTCTGTCTCTCTCTGTCTCCCTCTCTCTCTGTCTCCCTCTCTCTCTCTGTCTCCCTCTGTCTCCCTCTCTCTCTCTGTCTCCCTCTGTCTCTCGCCCTCTCTCTCTCTCTGTCTCCCTCTCTCTCTGTCTCCCTCTCTCTCTGTCTCCCTCTCTCTCTGTCTCCCTCTCCCCCTCTCCCTCTCTCCCTCTGTCTCTCTCCCTCTCTCTCGGTCTCCCTCTCACTCTGTCTCCCTCTCACTCTGTCTCCCTCTCTCTCTGTCTCCCTCTCTCTCTGTCTCTCCCCCTGTCTCTCCCTCTGTCTCTCTCCCTCTCTATTTAATTCAAGGGGCTTTATTGGCATGGGAAACATATGTTAACATTGTCAAAGCAAGTGAAGTAGATAATTTAAAAAAGTGAAATAAACAACACAAATTAACAGTAAACATTACACAGAATAAAGACATTTCAAATGTCATATTATGTGAAAATAGTTCAAGTACAAAAGGTCAAATAAATAAACATAAATATAAATATTTACAATGGTGTTTGTTCTACATTGGTTGACCTTTTCTTGTGGCATCAGGTCACACATCTTGCTGCTGTGATGGCACACTGTGGTATTTCACTCAGTAGATATGGGAGTTTATTCTTGAATTCTTTGTGGGTCTGTGTAATCTGAGGGAAATATGTGTCTCTAATATGGTCATACATTGGGCAGGAGGTTAGGAAGTGAGGCTCAGTTTCAACCTCATTTTGTGGGCAGTGTGCACATAGCCTGTCTTCTCTTGAGAGCCATGTCTGCCTACGGCGGCCTTTCTCAATAGCAAGGCTATGCTCACTGAGTCTGTACGTAGTCAAATCTTTCCTTAAGTTTGTGTCAGTCACAGTGGTCAGGTATTCTGCCACAGTGTACTCTGTTTAGGGCCAAATTGCATTCTAGTTTGCTCCGTTCTTTAGTTAATTCTTTCCAATGTGTCAAGAAATTCTCTTTTTGTTTTCTCAAGACATGGTTGAGTCTAATTGTGTTGCTGTCCTGGGGCTCTGTGAATTTAACGGCTCTTTTCTGGATTTTGATAATTAGTGGGTATCGGCATAATTCTTCTCTGTATGCATTATTTGGTGTTTTACGTTGTACACAGAGGATTTTTTTTTGCAGAATTCTGCACGCAGAGCCTCAATTTGGTGTTTATCACATTTTGTGAATTCTTGGTTGGTGAGCGGACCCCAGACCTCACAACCATGAAGGGCATTGGTTTCTAAGTATTTTTAGCCAGGTCCTAATTGGTATGTCGAATTTTATGTTCCTTTTGGTGGCATAGAAGGCCCTTCTTTCCTTGTCTCTCAGATCGTTCACAGCTTTGTGGAAGTTACCTGTGGCGCTGATGTTTAGGCCAAGGTACATATAGTTCTTTGTGTGCTCTAGGGCAACGGTGTCTAGTTGGAATTTGTATTTGTGGTCCTGGCAACTGGACCTTTTTTTGGAACACCATTATTTTTGACAAAGTCTGTGTAGAAGATCTAGGTGCTGCTGTCGGCCCTCCTTGGTTGGGGACAGAAGCACCAGATCACCAGCAAACAGTAGACATTTGACTTCAGATTCTAGTAGTCTCTCTGTCTCTCTTTCTGTGCCTAAACTCTAAAGCCTTTTCACAATGTGCTGTATCAGTGCCACTGCAGGGGCCTCACACAGCACAGCTCAGCATGACAGAGTGTTAGCCACAGTGGGTCACTGCCCCTTTAAGACAGCTTCACGCCTGACCAGACCGTTTCACACAATGAAGTACAGAGTGCCCCCTCAGAGTGCCGTATCAGTGGTTTTGACAACGATACGTGTTAATCAACACACACACACACACACACACACACACACACACACACACACACACACACACACACACACACACACACACACACACACACACACACACTACACACACACATTCACTACACACACTACACACACACTACACACACACACACACACATACACACACACACACACACAGTGTGTGCCCAGGCCCGGGACCAGGCCCGGGGTGGCAGAGGGCTTATCAGAGGGAGCAGCTGTTTCCTGCTCAGACCCAATGGGCAGCGAGCAGATGAATCACCAGTCCGAGTGGCAACACCAGACTGGTGGCCTCAGGGAAGGGTGTGTATGTGTGTGTGTGTGTGTGTGTGTGTGTGTGTGTGTGTGTGTGTGTGTGTGTGTGTGTGTGTGTGTGTGTGTGTGTGTGTATGTGTGTGTGACTGCCCTTGCCCAACATGATGGATGATAGTGTGTGGATTTGAACAGTGTAAATGTAGCATAAAAGCCCTGCCCTGGGGCAGATTGGAGCGGAGAACGCTATCAGAGGAGAGATGGACCAAACTAGAACATGTTTGTGTGTCTGCGTGTGTGTTGCGTGCGTCTGGCAGACTTTGGAGTAGACATGTAGAGGAGCTTATAAGAGGGCCTCTGGATATACGGACACACACCAGCTGGCAAAAATACAGACCTATAGACCTATTTCAAACCTAGTGTGTGTGTGTGTGTCTCTGTGTCTCTGTGTCTCTCTCTCTGTGTGTGTGTGTGTGTGTGTGTGTGTGTGTGTGTGTGTGTGTGTGTGTGTGTGTGTGTGTGTGTGTGTGTGTGTGTGTGTGTGTGTGCTCCAGCTGAGCACTAATAGAGGACAGGTCAGCTGATGGGGGTAGGGGGGGCCAGCCCAGCAGGCTTCTCTTCTGCCCTCTGGCAGCCAGCCGGCCAGCCTGGAGATTACACTCACTAGTCATTTACCTAGCCCTGGAGAGCGGGAGGGAGGGGAGAGATGGGAGGGAGAAGGAAAGAGGGAGAGAGGAGAAGGGAGGGAAGGAGGGAGGGGGAGAGAGAGAAAGAGGGGAGAGAAAAGAGGGTAGCATGAGAGAGAGAAGGAAGTGGAGCCAGGAGAGGGAAGAGGGGACTGAGTGAAAGGGGGAAAGAGGAGTGAGTGAGAGGGGGATAGAGGGAGAGAGGAGAGAGGAGAGAGGGGGAGAGAGGGAGAGAGGGAGAGAGGAGAGAGGAGAGAGGGGGAGAGGAGAGAGGGGGAGAGAGGGAGAGAGGAGTGAGAGAGAGGGGGAAATAGAGAAGAGTGGAGCCAGGAGAGAAGAGAGGAGGGAGTGAGAGGGGGAGAGAGGAGTGAGAGGGGGAGAGAGGAGAGAGAAAGGGAGAGAGAGAGGTGTGTGAGAGGAGTAGAGAGGAGAGAGCAGTGAATGAGAGGGGGTGAGAGGAGGAGAGAGGACAGAGTGAGAGGACCAGAGAGGACTGAGCAGTACAAATGAGTGTGATGAATTGATTTAATAACTTTGACTGTGGTCTTAAAGAAACATAAAAACACACACTAACACACTGCTTCTGTTAAGCCATTATTGATGGGGAAATACACACACACACACACACACACACACACACACACACACACACACACACACACACACACACACACACACACACACACACACACACACACACACACACACACACACACACACACACACAGTGCCCTTTGATGCTGGGGAACATGGGATTCAATTGTTAATAGACTAATCTGAGAACTTGAGTCATCACAATACCTCTGTGCATTAAGAAAAAAGAACACAATCCCTGACACAATATTACTTGACATTTTCCCAGAACTACAGATCTAACATGAACCCAGAATCAGCCAGGAGTGAAGAAATACTTCCTGTTGTTTCCTGGAAGTCACAGTCTTTTAGACAAAGGGTCAAAACTATGAACAAACCATAAATTAAAATTCCAGGCTAATCTCCCATAAAAATAAACACGCCCCAAAAAAGTATTTAATATTCAATCAAACTAGGGGTGAGGAAAGTATTTAGGGAATGTCCTCTCAAATATTCCCCCTTTCCCCTATATACTTGTAGGAATCACTAACTCATCCAATGAACAGTATTTCCCATAAGGTTCCTGCCTGTCTTCACTCACTATGCAAACAGTAAAGCAGAGCTTTGTGACACATTGTGTGGTTCTACAGGAGGAACCCAGACAGCTAATGGGATGAGCCCAGGACCCTGAGACCCTGACTGGAGAGAGAGAGAGGCAGCACTGGGATCTGAGAAAAGGAGGGCCCGACCTACCAGACTTCCACTCCTACCACCGGTGGTTCCTGCTGGGCTGGTAGCACTATCCACAGCCCCCTGACAGATCTGGGGCATGGAGGGGTTAGATTTAGGGCCTGGAAGACCAGACACTCCTGCTGAGTGGGAGTAGTAGGGTGTGAGTGTTGAGGATGGCATGGGGGGGTTAGATTTAGGGCCTGGAAGACCAGACACTCCTGCTGAGTGGGAGTAGTAGGGTGTGGGGGTTGAGGATGGCATGGGGGGGTGAGTGGATGGGTGTACAGCAGAGAGAGAGTGATTGCCTGATAGCACTTGAAGAAGCCACCATCAGCATGTCCATTTTTCAAACAAGTCCAACTGTGTCCAATCGCCTGCTTGACTATATGTTGGGTAACAGCTACAGCAGATAGATAGATAGATAGATAGATTTACTATACAGTTCATTTTTATTGTTTATTTCACTTTTGCATATTATCTACCTCACTTGCTTTGGCAATGTTAACACATGTTTCCCATGCCAATAAAGCCCCTTGAATTGAATTGAATTGAAATAGATAGATAGATAGATAGATAGATAGATAGATAGATAGATAGATAGATAGATAGATAGATAGATAGATAGATAGATAGATAGGCCTGCTACATTAATTTACTAGATACGTGGGGATGTCAGTGGGGTGTCTGTCTCTGTCTGAGAGTCTGTCTTCCTGTCCATCTCTGCACTCATCCTCCCTCATCCTCCCTCAGCCTCCTCCTCTCCCTGCCCTCTCTTTTAAACCCCAGTCCCCTCCCTCCTCCCCCTGTCAGAGAGTGGAGCCCTCACAAGGGTAAAATCAACCCAACACTTATGACAATGATGTACCATATTTCACTGTGACATTTGCCAGATGCACATATGCCTGGAACGCTGTGCTCTCATGAGTGAATGACAACCGTCAGTGGGTCCCTCATGTTCTGTGTGAGAGTGTGTGTGTGTGTGTGTGTGTGTGTGTGTGTGTGTGTGTGTGTGTGTGTGTGTGTGTGTGTGTGTGTGTGAGTGAGTGAGTGAGTGAGTGAGTGAGTGAGTGAGTGAGTGAGTGAGTGAGTGAGTGAGTGTGTGTGTGTAAGAGAGTGTGTGTGTGTCAGTGGCCCTTCATGCGAAAGAGAGACAGAGTGAGAGAGGGAAAGAGTGATAGAGGGGGGAGAGGGAGAGAGACGCAAAGGAGAGGATGAGAGAGAATGATGAGAAAGACTGAGAGGATGACGACAAAGAGAGGGGGGTTAACAAAGAGAAGGAGAGAGTGGTAAAAAGAGAGAAATTAGAAGAGAAAGATAGAAGGGATGAGAGAGTGAGAGAGAGGGACATCTGCTCCAGTTCCCCTCACACCAATGTGACACATGAGAGATGATGTAAGCAGCGCTGCCTTCATTTGTTAAGATTTTCCTCCTTCTGAGTCTTGCTTTGTGTTGTATAAACATTATGAAACGTGCTGCCTGAGAACCAACCATCTCTGGTGCTGGGCCCTTCACTCACATAAGCCTACATGCATGTCCTCATCTCATGCTGGGCCCTTCACTCACATAAGCCTACATCATGTCCTCATCTCATGCGGGGCCCCTCACTCACATACGCCTGTCCTCATCTCATGCTGGGCCCTTCACTCACATAAGCCTACATGCATGTCCTCATCTCATGCTGGGCCCTTCACTCACATAAGCCTATATGCATGTCCTCATCTCATGCTGGGCCCTTCACTCACTTAAGCCTATATGCATGTCCTCATCTCATGCGGGGCCCTTCACTCACATAAGCCTACATGCATGTCCTCATCTCATGCTGGGCCCTTCACTCACATAAGCCTACATGCATGTCCTCATCTCATGCTGGGCCCTTCACTCACATAAGCCTACATGCATGTCCTCATCTCATGCTGGGGCCTTCACTCACATAAGCCTACATCATGTCCTCAATTCATGCTGGGCCCCTCACTCACATATACGCCTGTCCTCATCTCATGCGGGGCCCTTCACTCACATAAGCCTATATGCATGTCCTCATCTCATGCGGGGCCCTTCACTCACATAAGCCTATATGCATGTCCTCATCTCATGCGGGGCCCTTCACTCACATAAGCCTATATGCATGTCCTCATCTCATGCGGGGCCCTTCACTCACATAAATATGAAAGAAAGAAAAAGGACATGAAAACGTTCTACAGTAGCTAAGCATCTGATGATATGTGTCACAATGCAACAGATGAAACATACAGTAGCTAGTCTTCTTCTTGTCTAGAAGAAGGTAAAGAGTATTAGGACTAATAGATTCAGGCAGCCAAACGTGCTGACGTCTGCTCATCAAAGGAAAGGTTAGACAAGCCTGGGAGTGAGAACAATCAGGATTAGACGTATAGCATGTATTATCAAAGCATTTACACAGAACCTCCTTGTCTAGCAAAGACACCATCTGCAGCAGCAGCCATATCCAATCACTGTGTGTGTGTGTGTGTGTGTGTGTGTGTGTGTGTGTGTGTGCGCAGGCGTGCGTGTGTGTGCCTGCGTGCGTGTGTGTGTGTGTGTGTGTGCCCTGTCTGTCTCTCTGTGTCCTTCTGTTCTTAAGACTATTACCATCCCTATTAACTGGTCATCATCTGCGTGAAGAGAATACTGAAAATAACCAACACACAGCTGAGGGATCAATAGTGGGTAGAAAGAGACAATAGGAGGGGGAGCACAATGATATAACCCCCTTAATGAAGGACAGGGATAAAACAAAGCATTACACAGACAATCAGAACCAGGATGGGTAGGGGTGGAGGGGTGTGTGTGTGTGTGTGTGTGTGTGTGTGTGTGTGTGTGTGTGTGTGTGTGTGTGTGTGTGTGGGGGAAGGGGGGCAGTGAATTGGCAAAGAGGAGATGAACAAGGAAAAATGGTCGTGGCTTAGCTATTAATAATTAAAAGGGGGGGTGTAGGGGGGAAAGGGAGGGGTGGCAGGCAGTAAGCACTAAGCTGTGACAGATAAAGGATAATGCCTCTTCAGACAGCACTATTAAAGCCCGAGCTATAACTATATTGAGCTTATCGCCTGGAGACAGGGCACGACTCTCCCCTCACAATGGCGTCATTATTTACACCCAGATGGAGAGGGCCATTGTTAGCCTCCGTGGAGGAGCCCCAGATTTATAACCCTCGTGCATCGACCTCTGACTTTCACTGGAAAGCAGCCAGCACCATCCTCAGGTCTGGAGGATTGATGTCTGGGCTGGACACGGGGCTGGACACGGGGCTGGACACTGGGCTGGACACGGGGTTGGATACGGGGCTGGACTGGGGGCTGGACACGGGGCAAGACACGGGGCTGGACACGGGGCTAGACACGGGGCTAGACACGGGGCTGGACACGGGGCTGGACACTGGGCTGGACACGGGGTTGGATACGGGGCTGGACTGGGGGCTGGACACGGGGCAAGACACGGGGCTGGACACGGGGCTAGACACGGGGCTAGACACGGGGCTGGACACGGGGCTAGAGACGGGGCTAGACACGGGGCTAGACGTGGGGCTAGACACGGGGCTTGACACGGGGCTCGACCGATGCAACAATGGACAGGGACAGTAAGCCGAGGAGGAAGGGAGACAAAGTCCAAGCACATGAACAGATATAATTTGTAATTTGTGCATCTGATCACAGGACTCTGATGATGGTTGCTATAGTAACTACTAACTGAATCACAGGACTCTGTTGATGGTTGCTACAGTAACTACTAACTAGAGTCACAGGACTCTGATGATGGTTGCTATAGTAACTACTAACTGAATCACAGGACTCTGTTGATGGTTGCTACAGTAACTACTAACTAGAGTCACAGGACTCTGATGATGGTTGCTACAGTAACTACTAACTAGAGTCACAGGACTCTGATGATGGTTGCTATAGTAACTACTAACTGAATCACAGGACTCTGATTATGGTTGCTATAGTAACTACTAACTAGAGTCACAGGACTCTGATGATGGTTGCTATAGTAACTACTAACCGAATCACAGGACTCTGATGATGGTTGCTATAGTAACTACTAACTAGAGTCACAGGACTCTGATGATGGTTGCTATAGTAACTACTAACTGAATCACAGGACTCTGATGATGGTTGCTATAGTAACTACTAACTGAATCACAGGACTCTGTTGATGGTTGCTACAGTAACTACTAACTAGAGTCACAGGACTCTGATGATGGTTGCTATAGTAACTACTAACTGAATCACAGGACTCTGTTGATGGTTGCTACAGTAACTACTAACTGAATCACAGGGCTCTGATGATGGTTGCTACAGTAACTACTAACTAGAGTCACAGGACTCTGATGAAGGTTGCTACAGTAACTACTAACTGAATCACAGGACTCTGTTGATGGTTGCTACAGTAACTACTAACTGAATCACAGGGCTCTGATGATGGTTGCTACAGTAACTACTAACTAGAGTCACAGGACTCTGATGATGGTTGCTATAGTAACTACTAACTGAATCACAGGACTCTGTTGATGGTTGCTACAGTAACTACTAACTGAATCACAGGGCTCTGATGATGGTTGCTACAGTAACTACTAACTAGAGTCACAGGACTCTGATGATGGTTGCTATAGTAACTACTAACTGAATCACAGTACTCTGATGATGGTTGCTACAGTAACTAAATCACAGGACTCTGATGATGGTTGCTACAGTAACTACTAACTAGAGTCACAGGACTCTGATGGTGGTTGCTACAGTAACTACTAACTGAATCACAGGGCTCTGATGATGGTTGCTACAGTAACTACTAACTAGAGTCACAGGATTCTGATGATGGTTGCTATAGTAACTACTAACTGAATCACAGGACTCTGTTGATGGTTGCTACAGTAACTACTAACTGAATCACAGGGCTCTGATGATGGTTGCTACAGTAACTACTAACTAGAGTCACAGGACTCTGATGATGGTTGCTACAGTAACTACTAACTGAATCACAGGGCTCTGATGATGGTTGCTATAGTAACTACTAACTGAATCACAGGACTCTGTTGATGGTTGCTACAGTAACTACTAACTAGAGTCACAGGACTCTGATGATGGTTGCTATAGTAACTACTAACCGAATCACAGGACTCTGATGATGGTTGCTATAGTAACTACTAACTAGAGTCACAGGACTCTGATGATGGTTGCTATAGTAACTACTAACTGAATCACAGGACTCTGTTGATGGTTGCTACAGTAACTACTAACCGAATCACAGGACTCTGACGATGGTTGCTACAGTAACTACTAACTGAATCACAGGACTCTGATGATGGTTGCTATAGTAACTACTAACTAGAGTCACAGGACTCTGATGATGGTTGCTATAGTAACTACTAACTGAATCACAGGACTCTGATTATGGTTGCTATAGTAACTACTAACTAGAGTCACAGGACTCTGATGATGGTTGCTATAGTAACTACTAACCAAATCACAGGACTCTGATGATGGTTGCTATAGTAACTACTAACTAGAGTCACAGGACTCTGATGATGGTTGCTATAGTAACTACTAACTGAATCACAGAACTCTGATGATGGTTGCTATAGTAACTACTAACTGAATCACAGGACTCTGTTGATGGTTGCTACAGTAACTACTAACTAGAGTCACAGGACTCTGATGATGGTTGCTATAGTAACTACTAACTGAATCACAGGACTCTGTTGATGGTTGCTACAGTAACTACTAACTAGAGTCACAGGACTCTGATGAAGGTTGCTACAGTAACTACTAACTGAATCACAGGACTCTGTTGATGGTTGCTACAGTAACTACTAACTGAATCACAGGGCTCTGATGATGGTTGCTACAGTAACTACTAACTAGAGTCACAGGACTCTGATGATGGTTGCTATAGTAACTACTAACTGAATCACAGGACTCTGATGATGGTTGCTATAGTAACTACTAACTGAATCACAGGACTCTGTTGATGGTTGCTACAGTAACTACTAACTGAATCACAGGGCTCTGATGATGGTTGCTACAGTAACTACTAACTAGAGTCACAGGACTCTGATGATGGTTGCTATAGTAACTACTAACTGAATCACAGTACTCTGATGATGGTTGCTACAGTAACTAAATCACAGGACTCTGATGATGGTTGCTACAGTAACTACTAACTAGAGTCACAGGACTCTGATGGTGGTTGCTACAGTAACTACTAACTGAATCACAGGGCTCTGATGATGGTTGCTACAGTAACTACTAACTAGAGTCACAGGATTCTGATGATGGTTGCTATAGTAACTACTAACTGAATCACAGGACTCTGTTGATGGTTGCTACAGTAACTACTAACTGAATCACAGGGCTCTGATGATGGTTGCTACAGTAACTACTAACTAGAGTCACAGGACTCTGATGATGGTTGCTATAGTAACTACTAACTGAATCACAGTACTCTGATGATGGTTGCTACAGTAACTAAATCACAGGACTCTGATGATGGTTGCTACAGTAACTACTAACTGAATCACAGGACTCTGTTGATGGTTGCTACAGTAACTACTAACTGAATCACAGGACTCTGATGATGGTTGCTAGAGTAACTACTAACTGAATCACAGGACTCTGATGATGGTTGCTATAGTAAGTACTAGCTCAATCACAGGACTCTGATGATGGTTGCTACAGTAACTACTAACTGAATCACAGGACTCTGATGATGGTTGCTATAGTAACTACTAGCTGAATCACAGGACTCTGATGATGGTTGCTACAGTAACTACTAACTGAATCACAGGACTCTGATGATGGTTGCTATAGTAACTACTAACTGAGTCACAGGACTCTGATGATGGTTGCTATAGTAACTACTAACTGAGTCACAGGACTCTGATGATGGTTGCTATAGTAACTACTAACTGAATCACAGGACTCTGATGATGGTTGCTAATGGTGTGGTAGACTCCATCAAGTTAGCAATGGTGACTGCTTTAGAGGCAGAAGAGATTCTCTGGTTATTGTCTGTGAAATTGCTTTTGGGTAGCACATAGTTGGTTTGTTCCATAAGTTACCAACATTGGGTACTATAGAGCCTACCTACAGGCAGCTCAGGTTATAGTTATTTTATGGTTATATTGTGGATGAAATAGAATTTTGGGTAGCACAGAAGTGGTTTGCTATCTTTACAGCAGTGTGGTGCATCATGGATAGATAATAAGGCCTTAACAGATACTGTCAACCACATTTTTTTCCACCTTTTTTTAACCAGGTAGGCTAGTTGAGAACAAGTTCTCATTTGCAACTGCGACCTGGCCAAGATAAAGCAAAGCAGTGTGACACAGACAACAACACAGAGTTACGCATGGAGTAAACAATAAACAAGCCAATAACACAATAAACAAGTCAATAACATAGTAGAAAAAAATGAATCTATATACAGTGTGTGCAAAAGGCATGAGGAGGTAGGCAATAAATAGGCCATAGGAGAAAATAGTTACAATTTAGCAGATTAACACTGGAGTGATAAATGAGCAGATGATGATGTGCAAGTAGAGATACTGGTGTACAAAAGAGCAGAAAAGTCAATAAAATAAAAACAGTATGGGGATGAGGTAGATAGATTGGGTGGGCTATTTACAGATTGACTATGTACAGCTGCAGCGATCGGTTAGCTGCTCAGATAGTTGATGTTTAAAGTTGGTGAGGGATATAAAAGTCAGCGATTTTTGCAATTCGTTTCAGTCACTGGCAGCAGAGAACTGGAAGGAAAGGCAGCCAAATGAGGTGTTGGCTTTGGAGATGATGAGTGATATTTACCTGCTGGAACATGTGCTACGGGTGGGTGTTGTTATCGTGACCAGTGAGCTGAGATAAGGTGGAGCTTTACCTAGCATAGACCTGGATGACCTGGAGCCAGTGGGTCTGGCGACGAATATGTAGCGAGGGCCAGCCAACTAGAGCATACAGGTCACAGTGGTGGGTGGTATTTTTTAAATTGATTTTTTACCCTTATTTAACCAGGCAAGTCAGTTAAGAACAAATTCTTATTTTAAATGACGGTGGGTTAAGTGCCTGTTCAGGGGCAGAACGACAGATTTGTACCTTGTCAGCTCGGGGGTTTTAACTTGCAACCTTCCGGTTACTAGTCCAACGCTCTAACCACTAGGCTACCCTGCCGCCCCAGGTGATTTGGTAACAAAATTTATGGCACTGTGATAGACTGCATCCAGTTTGCTGAGTAGAGTGTTGGAAGCTATTTTGTAGATGACATCGCCAAAGTCGAAGATCGGTAGGATATTCAGTTTGGCGGCGTGAGTGAAGGATGCTTTGTTGCGAAATAGAAAGCCGATTCTAGATTTGATTTTTGATTGGAGATGTGTAATATGAGTCTGGAAGGAGAGTTTACAGTCTAGTCAGACACCTAGGTATTTATAGTTGTCCACATATTCTAGGTCGGAACCGTCCAGGGTAGTGATGCTAGTTGGGCGGGCGGGTGTGGGCAGCGAACGGTTGAAAAGCATGCATTTGGTTTTACTAGCGTTTAAGAGCAGTTGGAGGCCACGGAAGGAGTGTTGTATGGCATTGAAGCTCGTTTGGAGGTTAGTTAGCACAGTGTCAAAGGAAGGGCCAGAAGTATACAGAATGGTGTCGTCTGCGTAGAGGTGGATCAGGGAATCGCCCGCAGCAAGAGCGACATCATTGATATATACAGAGAATTCTCTGCCCGAGAATTGAACCCTGTGGTACCCCCATAGAGACTGCCAGAGGTCCGGACAACATGCCCTCCAATTTGACACACTGAACTCTGTCTGCAAAGTAGTTGGTGAACCAGGCGAGGCAGTCATTAGAAAAACCAAGGATATTGAGTCTGCCAATAAGAATACGGTGATTGACAGAGTCGAAAGCCTTGGCCAGGTCGATGAAGACGGCTGCACAGTACTGTCTTTTATCAATGGCGGTTATGATATCTTTTAGTACCTTGAGCGTGGCTGAGGTTCACCCGTGACCGACTCGGAAGCCAGATTGCACAGCGGAGATGGTACGGTGGGATTCAAAATGGTCAGGGATCTGTTTATTAACTTGGCTTTCGAAGACTTTAGATAGGCAGGGCAGAATGGATATAGGTCTGTAACAGTTTGGGTCCAGGGTGTCACCGCCTTTGAAGAGGGGGATGACCGCGGCAGCTTTCCAATCTTTAGGAATCACGGACGATACGAAAGAGAGGTTGAACAGGCTGGTAATAGGGGTTGCAACAATGGTGGCGGATAGTTTTAGAAAGAGAGGGTCCAGATTATCTAGCCCAGCTGATTTGTACAGGTCCAGGTTTTGCAGCTCTTTCAGAACATCTGCTGTCTGGATTTGGATGAAGGAAAAGCTGGGGGGGCTTGGGCCGGGGTTGGAGTAGCCAGAAGGAAGGCATGGCCAGCCGTTGAGAAATGCTTATTGAAATTTTCGATTATCATGGATTTATCAGTGGTGACCGTGTGACCGTGTTACCTAGCCTCTGAGGCTGGGAGGAGGTGCTCTTGTTCTCCATGGACATTACAGTGTCCCAAAACCTTTTGGAGTTAGAGATACAGGATGTGAATGTCTGCTTGAAAAAGCTAGCCTTTGCTTTCCTGACTGACTGCGTGTATTGGTTCCTGACTTCCCTGAACAGTTGCATATCGTGGGGAGTATTCGATGCTATTGCAGTCCGCCACAGGATGTTTTTGTGCTGGTCAAGGGCAGTCAGGTCCGGAGTGAACCAAGGGCTATATCTGTTCTTAGTTCTGCACATGCAGTCCACCTAACTGCCTGATCACAAATCATCTTCACTAAAATATACATTTTTATCTGAACCATGGTTAACAATCAGGCTAATCTGAGTCCAGGGTAAACAATCAGGCTGATCATTTTTTACATATTATATCTTATTAAGCAGACAGTCTTATCCAGAGTGTCTTACAGGAGCAATTAGGGTTCAGTGTCTTGCTCAAGGGCACATCGGTTAGCGGCCCAATGCTCTTATCCACCAGGCTACCTGCCGCAAAGCCCCCGGTTAACAATCAGATTGATCAGAGCAGCAGGGTTAACAATCATGCTGATCAGAGCCCAGGGTTAACAATCAGGCTGATCAGAGCCCAGGGTTAACAATCAGGCTGATCAGAGCAGCAGGGTTAACAATCAGGCTGATCAGAGCAGCAGGGTTAACAATCAGGCTGATCAGAGCAGCAGGGTTAACAATCAGGCTGATCAGAGCAGCAGGGTTAACAATCAGGCTGATCAGAGCCCAGGGTTAACAATCAGGCTGATCAGAGCCCAGGGTTAACAATCAGGCTGATCAGAGCAGCATGGTTAACAATCAGGCTGATCAGAGCAGCAGGGTTAACAATCAGGCTGATCAGAGCAGCAGGGTTAACAATCAGGCTGATCAGAGCAGCAGTGTACAAGAGACATCATCCCACAGGGTCTAGTGCGTTTGATGGAAAACTATATCACCCCCCTCACACATCCACTCACGCTAACGCCCCCCCCCCCCACACACACACACAGTGAGAGGGTATGCTGTGCTGTCAGGGATCTTTCCAAGGGACCATTAATTTTCATCTCTGTGCAGCTCACCCTCTCGTTCTCTCTCTCTTACTATCTCCCCTCTCAGTTTCGAGGGCTCCTGTTATTTACATGGCACGGCTACAGTACATAATCCCCAGTAAAAGTCTTAGTGACCGGCTTAGAGGTGTATAACCTCCCCCTCTAAGCCAGTTAATGAACGTCTGTCCTGATTATTTAGCCAGAATGACACCAAATAGTGCTGAGATAGCTGCCCTGGACTGGAAACACACTTGGTGCTTTCAAAACCGCTCATAGTGCTCTGTTCAAAAGTAGTGCACTATTTAGGGAAAAGGGTGCCAATTTGGATATAGCCACTTTCTGCATGATAAGAGCCTCCAGGGAGAAGACCAAGTCCCAGTCATTCAGTCATTCAGTCATTCAGTCAGCCACTACAGACCTGTCATTGGACAATGACAGGTCAATCCACAGTATCTTCTTGGATTTATTGTAATTAGTTCATTTCTAAGTGAGGTCAGAATCAGTCTAGTTTCGTCTAAAACAATAACAGTGTTACGTCCACACCATTCTGTTGTTGTGTTACGTCCACACCATTCTGTTGTTGTGTTACTGTCTACACCATTCTGTTGTTGTGTTAAACCCACACCATTCTGTTGTTGGGGTACGTCCACACCATTCTGTAGTTGTGTTACGCCCACACCATTCTGTTGTTGTGGTACGTCCACACCATTCTGTTGTTGTGGTACGCCCACACCATTCTGTTGTTGTGGTACGCCCACACCATTCTGTTGTTGTGGTACGCCCACACCATTCTGTTGTTGTGGTACGCCCACACCATTCTGTTGTTGTGTTACGTCCACACCATTCTGTAGTTGTGTTACGTCCACACCATTCTGTTGTGTTACGCCCACACCATTCTGTTGTTGTGGTACGTCCACACCATTCTGTTGTTGTGGTACGCCCACACCATTCTGTTGTTGTGGTACGTCCACACCATTCTGTAGTTGTGTTACGCCCACACCATTCTGTTGTTGTGGTACGCCCACACCATTCTGTTGTTGTGGTACGCCCACACCATTCTGTTGTTGTGGTACGTCCACACCATTCTGTTGTTGTGGTACGTCCACACCATTCTGTTGTTGTGGTACGTCCACACCATTCTGTTGTTGTGGTACGTCCACACCATTCTGTTGTTGTGTTACGCCCACACCATTCTGTTGTTGGAGTACGTCCACACCATTCTGTTGTTGTGGTACGTCCACACCATTCTGTTGTTGTGGTACGCCCACACCATTCTGTTGTTGTGGTACGTCCACACCATTCTGTTGTTGTGGTACGTCCACACCATTCTGTAGTTGTGGTACGCCCACACCATTCTGTTGTTGTGGTACGTCCACACCATTCTGTTGTTGTGGTACGCCCACACCATTCTGTTGTTGTGTTACGCCCACACCATTCTGTTGTTGTGTTACGCCCACACCATTCTGTTGTTGTGTTACGTCCACACCATTCTGTTGTGTTACGTCCACACCATTCTGTTGAACAACCATTCTGTTGTACAACAACAACAACAAAAAACACACACACACAAAAGGATATCCATCCACAGCCAGGCCTTATGGGATTGAAGGAGCGTCCCTCGTCAGTCACCTTCCAACCCAGGGATGGGCAGTGTGTTTCCCCTCTGGGACACCCTCCTTCCCTCTCCTGTCCCTCCGCCCCTCTCCCCTACCTTCATCCCTCACCTCTCCCTTCTTCCCTCTCCTGTCCCTCCGCCCCTCTCCCCTACCTTCATCCCTCACCTCTCCCTCCTTCCCTCTCCTGTCCCTCCGCCCCTCTCCCTACCTTCATCCCTCACCTCTCCCTCTTCACCCTCCTTCCTCTCCTGTCCCTCCGCCCCCCTCCCTCTCCCCTACTTTCATCCCCTCAGCTCTCCCTCCTTCCTTCTCCCTGTCCCTCCGCCCCTCTCCCCTACCTTCATCCCTCACCTCTCCCTCCTTCCCTCTCCTGTCCCTCCGCCCCTCTCCCCTACCTTCACCCCTCACCTCTCCCTCCTTCCCTCTCCTGTCCCTCCGCCCCTCTCCCCTACCTTCATCCCTCACCTCTCCCTCTTCACCCTCCTTCCCTCTCCTGTACCTCCGCCCCTCTCCCCTACCTTCATCCCTCACCTCTCCCTCTTCTCCCTCCTTCCCTTTCTACTCCTTGTGCAATTTATCTTGAGTAGAGATGATTAACCCTTCCTATCTGACATTAGTAGACCATGTGTTGTGCTGTGGTAAGCTAGTGGAGTCGGGGCTTAGCCAGGCTGGGCTGCAGATAGTATTAAGGGTCTGCTGAGCTGCCCTAAGCCCTGCAATGGAGTCATTATCCTGTCTTCTCCTCTAACACACCCACACATGCTGACACGCTCCACCAGGTCATGCCAAGCCAGGGTAGACTAGTGGTTGGGTCTACTTAGCAGGGTATAGTAGTCTGTGGGTCTACTTAGCAGGGTATAGTAGTCTGTGGGTTTACTTAGCAGGGTATAGTAGTCTGTGGGTTTACTTAGCAGGGTATAGAAGTTTGTGGGTCTACTTAGCAGGGTATAGTAGTCTGTGGGTCTACTTAGCAGGGTATAGTAGTCTGTGGGTTTACTTAGCAGGGTATAGTAGTCTGTGGGTTTACTTAGCAGGGTATAGTAGTCTGTGGGTTTACTTAGCAGGGTATAGTAGTCTGTGGGTTTACTTAGCAGGGTATAGTAGTCTATGGGTCTACTTAGCAGGGTATAGTAGTCTGTGGGTCTACTTAGCAGGGTATAGTAGTCTGTGGGTCTACTTAGCAGGGTAGACTAGTGGTTGGGTCTACTTAGCAGGGTATAGTAGTCTGTGGGTCTACTTGGCAGGGTATAGTAGTCTGTGGGTCTACTTAGCAGGGTAGACTAGTGGTTGGGTCTACATAGCAGGGTATAGTAGTCTGTGGGTCTACTTAGCAGGGTATAGTAGTCTGTGGGTCTACTTAGCAGGGTATAGAAGTCTGTGGGTCTACTTAGCAGGGTATAGTAGTCTGTGGGTCTACTTAGCAGGGTATAGTAGTCTGTGGGTCTACTTAGCAGGGTATAGTAGTCTGTGGGTTTACTTAGCAGGGTATAGTAGTCTGTGGGTTTACTTAGCAGGGTATAGTAGTCTGTGGGTCTACTTAGCAGGGTATAGTAGTCTGTGGGTCTACTTAGCAGGGTATAGTAGTCTGTGGGTCTACTTAGCAGGGTATAGTAGTCTGTGGGTCTACCTAGCAGGGTATAGTAGTCTGTGGGTCTACTTAGCAGGGTATAGTAGTCTGTGGGTCTACTTAGCAGGGTATAGTAGTCTGTGGGTCTACCTAGCAGGGTATAGTAGTCTGTGGGTCTACTTAGCAGGGTATAGTAGTCTGTGGGTCTACTTAGCAGAGTAGACTAGTGGTTGGGTCTACTTAGCAGGGTATAGTAGTCTGTGGGTCTACTTGGCAGGGTATAGTAGTCTGTGGGTCTACTTAGCAGGGTAGACTAGTAGTTGGGTCTACTTAGCAGGGTATAGTAGTCTGTGGGTCTACTTAGCAGAGTAGACTAGTGGTTGGGTCTACTTAGCAGGGTATAGTAGTCTGTGGGTCTACTTAGCAGGGTATAGTAGTCTGTGGGTCTACTTAGCAGGGTATAGTAGTCTGTGGGTCTACTTAGCAGGGTATAGTAGTCTGTGGGTCTACTTAGCAGGGTATAGTAGTCTGTGATTGAATTGGTAGTAGTTCATCTTATCATGGGACACTGACTGACCTCAGACATACTAAGCACTAATCATTTTACAGTAGCGTCACGGCTTTGCCTGGATTAGGGTAATTCATCCCCTAGGTTAGCGTAATTCATCCCCTGGGTTAGGGTAATTCATCCCCTGGGTTAACGTAATTCATCACCTGGGTTAGCGTAATTCATCCCCTGGGTTAGGGTAATTCATCCCCTGGGTTAGGGTAATTCATCCCCTGGGTTAGAGTAATTCATCCCCTGGGTTAGGGTAATTTATCCCCTGGGTTAGGATAATTCATCCCCTGGGTTAGAGTAATTCATCCCCTGAGTTAGGGTAATTCATCCCCTGGGTTAGATTAATTCATCCCCTGAGTTAGGGTAATTCATCCCCTGAGTTAGGGTAATTCATCACCTGGGTTAGGGTAATTCATCCCCTGGGTTAGGGTAATTCATCCTCATGTCAAAGCAATAGACCCTCATTACCAAGCTATATGCACTGACCTTTCCTGACTTATTTGCCATTTGGTAAAAAAATAACCCAGATGAGAAGCAGAAACAGGCACCAGATGGATAGGGGATCTGACCACCAATCACATTCTAATCTACTGTTTGTCCTCATTTCACCCACGTTTTGACTATGGTGGTTTCATCTAAATTGTACAAGGAGTCGAAAGCGTTCCACATGGATGCTGGCCCATGTTGACTCCAATGCTTCCCACAGTTGTGTCAAGTTGGCTGCATGTCCTTTGGGTGGTGGACCATTCTTGATACACACGGGAAACTGTTGAGCGTGAAAAACCCAGCAGCGTTGCAGTTCTTGACACTCAAACCAGTGTGCCTGGCACTTACTACCATACCCCGTTCAAAGGCACTAAAATCTTTTGTCCTGCCCATTTATCCTCTGAATGGCCCACATACACAATCCATGTCTGAATTGTCTCAAGGCTTAAAAACCCTTCTTTAACCTGGCTCCTCCCTTAATCTACACTGATTGAAGTGGCTTTAACAAGTGACATCAATAAGGGATCACCATTCACCTGGTCAGTCTGTCACGGAAAGAGCAGGTGTTCATAATGTGTTGTACACTCTGTGTATATTGAATATTGATTGATTTAGTGATTGAGCATCAAGCAACTCACCTAATCTAGATTATTCACAATTGAAAACAAGCATGTACTATTTTTCCGGGGTAGACTAACAAACATTCTGTGTTAAACCACAGTATGCCTTTTTAGCAAAAGTGTTACGGATAGAAAAGTGAGGCGAAAGTTCAACTTCACCCACCTCATATTCAGAAGAGAGAAGACAGAAAGACAGAAGAGGTGCAGAGCTTCATTCTTTCACCTGATGTTTCATTCCTTCAACTGAATTTTCATTCTCAGAAGTAGAACAAAATGCATTGGGAGTTTACTGAGACTCAGCGATAGTGTTACAGAGTCAACGCACTGACATTACAGTGTAACAATTCAGCCTAAATCTCCAATGTGCAAAATACATTTACACTGCAAGGCGCCGTTGACAAAACTCTCACTCTCTGTCTACTTCCTATAGGGACCTGTGAGAGCTGCCTATGTATTTAACATAGACATGCTATGTCATGTGGGTGTATGGCATGATTCAAGAGCTGTAGTCGATACAGACAGGCAAGACAACCGGGAAAGGTTGCACGGAGTAGCAATTATGACTTTACGGTAGGTAGCCTAGCATTAACTGTGATGAAGACATAAGGCGACAGCTTCTGTAGTTCTGAATACAGGCCCACAATCAACACTAGTGAAGCTGGCTAGCAAGCACACTAATATGAGATGACACTACGTTAGTCTATCTGCTGTCCTCTTCCTCGCATTTTAATTTGGAAGTTCAAATTCCCTTCAAGGAGCATAAACCCCAAATCTCTTTTGGAATTATTTTCCTAAAACATACAGGCTTTTCTGCTTGCGTTTGCGGTGACCACCATAGAGACGCAGTGAGGGACGGGGCTTTCCTCCCTGTCTGCCCGGGGTTCACTCAGAGGATAACGTCTTTAAGTGGGTGCTTGGATTTCCCACAAGTCTCTGTGTATAATTTAGTAACACAACCCTATGCTTAAGCAGCCTGTCCAATCCTTAATCTCACACAGACACAGAGACACATCCACCACAACACAGTGCAACACTGTCAGGGACTGCTGACCCACACACACGCACGCACACACACACACACGCGCACGCGCACGCGCACGCGCACACGCACACACACACACACACACACACACACACACACACACACACACACACACACACGCACACACACACGCACACACGCACACACACACACACACACATGAACACGGGCACAAACGTCCATGCCCTCCCACACCCATCGACTAAAGCTAGCATGTATTAAATGTTCTAACACAAAGTACAGAAACTCATGACCTTCGCATTAACCTCATGCACTCTGTGTTTAATAGTACCAAGCGTCATATAGCCTACTGATCCTACATTGTCATAGGCAGCTTTCTACTGATCTAGGGAGGAGCACTACTGAACACAACAGCCTTTTGTTTGGTTAGGGTTATGTGGCCCAGGAGAACAGCACTGTCACACACTAACTCCACCACACACCCATACACAGCTCATTGGCTGGAGGAAAGCCGTGTGATTGGCTGGTTTGTTTGCGTTTGGGGCTGAAACAAGGACAATGCCATGACCTTTGACCCCTGGCCTTTAGCTTTCTCCTCCAGGTGTCATAAACTCTAAACTCCAGCTCGGAGGAAGTTCAGAAGTCTCCCAGGCAGCAGGCAGACGGGGAAAGTTCACTTCTCTCCTTCTACCCAAAGTGACAACAGTGTGGGTCTGACAGCTTTTACATAATTAACCATCTATCTAGGGCTGTGACGATACCAGTAGCACTTTATATTTTTCCATGGCAAAAATGAAAACACGAAGCAGACTAAACTCTTCGGTCCTGCTGTATCTAACGTATTGTGTGCTATAGGTTGGAGAATAAACACATGCCGCCCTGGATAACAGCAACATGTCTGTTTCCAACATTAGGGCTGTTTTCTTAAAGAAGTGTTCCCTTGCCACGATACTAACTAGTATCGCGATACTGGTATCGTTCCGGGCCTTCATCTACCCCTTTAAAAAGACAACAACCAGGACCTACCGCACAAACACTTATTCAAGAGAGTTAGTCAGCTAGCTGAGCTCTAGTCTGGTTTATCTGGTGTTTGCTGCCGCGATGCACGAGGAGGAGAGCCATGGATCCATCTAAAGCCTGTGTCACGCAAAAGGCCAAGTCAGAATCTATTCCCCTGTCCTCCTGACATAGGGAGAGATGGATGGAGGGAGGAGGGAAAGGGAGAGGGAGGGAGGGAGGAAGGGAGAGGGGGAGGGAGGGAGACCAGAGTTCCTGATCAGGGGACTGGGATAGCGTGAGAGACTGGGAGAGGAAAGAGGACACGCAACAGGACCCTCTGCCTGATGTGCTGCCACACACACACACACACGCAAGCTCATACGCACATACCCACACATTCAGGTACACACGCATGCACATACACACACACTCGCTCAAACGAACCCAAAAACAGACACACAAGCACTCATTTTAGACACACAAACGTGGTTGCATACACACGTCACTCTCACTGGCCCTCTTTCTCATGCTCATATGACCCACACACACACACACACACACACACACACACACACACACACACACACAACACACACACGCACACGTCACTCTCACTGCCCCTCTTTCTCGTGGCAAAAAGTTTTGAGAATGACACAAATATTAATTTTCACAAAGTCTGCTGCCTCAGTTTGCAATTTGCATAAATTCCAGAATGTTATGAAGAGTGATCAGATGAATTGCAATTAATTGCAAAGTCCCTCTTTGCCATGCAAATTAACTGAATCCCCAAAAATCATTTCCACTGCATTTCAGCCCTGCCACAAAAGGACCAGCTGACATCATGTCAGTGATTCTCTCATTAACACAGGTGTGAGTGTTGACAAGGACAAGGTTGGAGATCACTCTGTCATGCTGATTGAGTTCGAATAAAAGACTGGAAGCTTCAAAAGGAAGGTGGTGCTTGGAATTATTGTTCTTCCTCTGTCAACCATGGTTACCTGCCAGGAAACATGTGCCCTCATCATTGCTTTGCACAAAAAGGGCTTCACAGGCAAGGATATTGCTGCCAGTAAGATTGCACCTAAATCAACCATTTATCGGATCATCAAGAACTTCAAGGAGAGTGGTTCAATTGTTGTGAAGAAGGCTTCAGGGCACCCAAGAAAGTCCAGCAAGCGCCAGGACCGTCTCCTAAGGTTGATTCAGCTGCAGGATCGGAGCACCAACAGTACAGAGCTTGCTCAGGAAGGGCAGCAGGCAGGTGTGAGTGCATCTGCACGCACAGTGAGGCGAAGACTTTTGAAAGATGGCCTGGTGTCAAGAAGGGCAGCAAAGAAGCCACTTCTCTCCAGGAAAAACATCAGGGACAGACTGATATTCTGCAAAAGGTACAGGGATTGGACTGCTGAGGACTGGGGTAAAGTCATTTTCTCTGATTAATCCCCTTTCTGATTGTTTGGGGCATCTGGAAAAAATCTTGTCTGGAGAAGACAAGTTGAGCACTACCATCAGTCCTGTGTCATGCCAAGAGTAAAGCATCCTGAGACCAATCATGTGTGGGGTTGCTTCTCAGCCAAGGGAGTGGGCTCACTCACAATTTTGCCTAAGAACACAGCCATGAATAAAGAATGGTATCAACACATCCCCGAGAGCAACTTCTCCCAACCATCCAGGAACAGTTTAGTGACGAACAATGCCTTTTCCAGCATGATGGAGCACATTGCCATAAGTCAAAAGTGTTAACTAAGTGGCTCGGGGAACAAAACATTGATATTTTGGGTCCATGGCCAGGAAACTCCCCAGGCCTTAATCCCATTGAGAACTTGTGGTATATCCTCAAGAGGCGGGTGGACAAACAAAACCCCACAAATTCTGACATACTCCAAGCATTGATTATGCAAGAATGGGCTGTCAGGCCTCCCGGGTGGCGCAGTGGTTAAGGGCGCTGTACTGCAGCGCCAGCTGTGCCATCAGAGTCCCTGGGTTCGCGCCCAGGCTCTGTCGTAACCGGCCACGACCGGGAGGTCTGTGGGGCGACGCACAATTGGCCTAGCGTCGTCTGGGTTAGGGAGGGATTGGTCGGTAGGGATGTCCTTGTCTCATCGCGCTCCAGCGACTCCTGTGGCGCGCATTGCGCGCTAACCAAGTTTGCCAGGTGCACAGTGTTTCCTCTGACACATTGGTGCGGCTGGCTTCCGGGTTGGATGCACGCTGTGTTAAGAAGCAGTGCGGCTTGGTTGGGTTGTGTATCGGAGGACGCATGACTTTCGACCTTCGTCTCTCCCGAGCCCGTACGGGAGTTGTAGCGATGAGACAAGATAGTAGCTACTACAACAATTGGATACCACGAAATTGGGGAGAAAAAGGGGTAACATTTTTAAAAAGAAGAATGGGCTGTCATCAGTGAGGATGTGGCCCAGAAGTTAATTGACAGCATGCCAGGGTGGATTGCAGAGGTCTTGAAAAAGAAGGGTCACTGCCAATATTGACTCTTTACATGTAATTGTCAATAAAAGCCTTTGACACTTATGAAATGCTTGTAATTATACTTCAGTATTCCATACAAGTAACATCTGACAAAAATATCTAAAGACACTGAAGCAGCCAACTTTGTGGAAATTAATATTTGTGTCATTCTCAAAACTTTTGGCCACGACTGTATAATATTCAACAGTCCCACCAACCTTCTTACACACAACACCCCCCCCCCTCTCCTTCTCTCTGATTCACAACACCCCCCCACCCCTCCTTCTCTCTGACTCACACTGCCCCCTCTCTCCTTCTCTCTGATTCACACTGCCCCCTCCTCTCCTGCTCTTTCCTCGAGTGAAGAGGCTAGTCTAGAGAGAGGGCTGAACATGGAAACCACTCACATGCAAAGGCCTTCACGACCAGCCCTCGCACTACTGAAGGACCAGCAGAGCGTGTGTTGTATCACACTGGGACTCAGTACAAGACCAAACACCATTCCGGGGGCAGGCGAGCGTGTGTGTATGTGTGTGTCTGTATGTGTGTCTATCAGACAGGCAGTCATCACTTGGGATGAACGGCGCATACGGTTGCTCTTACCGATGTGTTTACACTTTAGCAGAATGCCCCTAGAGAGAGAATGAGATTGAAATAAGAAAAGCTGAATGAAACAGAGACTCTTTCTCTCTATCCATCTATCTGAGTGGTAACCTGATGAACCCCCCTCTTCCACTGAGTAATCCTGGGGTGTGAATGTAAAAAGTCACTGGTCCATGTCTTCTATAACTCTGGGTGTCTTGGTGTCTCTCACTCATTCATGTGTATGTGTGTGTGAGTGTGCATTCATGTGTGTGTGTGTGCATGCTTGCGTGCATGACTTTATATGTGTGTGTGTGTGTGTGTGTGTATGTGTAAGTTCTGACCCCTGACCCCTGACAGGCAAGACAGTAGAGTATTTCCTAGCAGCTGCAGTGATGTTGTAAAATAATTAGCTGCTAACTTCAGCTGGTGTGGATCGAGATACAGCGTACTTGTGTACTAAATCACAGCTGTTAATGTCCATCACTCTGCTCTGCTATTCCTACAGCATGTAAATACATCACATATCTGGAGTCAAACCAGGACTTATACAGATAAAGACTAAGAAGGAAAGGGATGGGGATAGAGAGAGAGGGGGGTGGGGGAGAGAGAGCGGGAGAGAGAGAGAGAACGAGAGAGAATGAGAGAGAACGAGAGAGAGCAAAAGAGAGAGAGCGAGAGAGAACGAGAGAGAGCAAAAGAGAGAGAGAGAGAGAGAGAGAGAGAGAAAATGGGGAGAGAGAGAGAGAGAGGGGGAGATGGGGAGAGCGAGAGAGATTTAAAACATTTATTTGTCACAAGCGCCGAATACAACAGGTGTTGCAACCTTACCGTAACACAAGAAAATAACAATAATGAGGCTATATACAGGTCATTTGTAAAGTGACTGCATAGATAATGCATAAAGAGTAACAGCAGTGTAAAAACAAGGTCAGTGGGGTCAATGTAAATAGTCTGGGTGGCCATTTGACTAATTGTTCAGCAGTCTTATGGCTTGAGGGCAGAAGCTGTTGAGGAGCCTGATGCAACCAGTGATGCTCTCGATGGTGCAGCTGTAGAACCTTTTGAGGATCTGGGGACCCATGCCAAATCTTTTCAGTCTCCTGAGGGGGAAAAGGTGTTGTCATGCCCTCTTCACGACTGTCTTGGTATGTTTGGACCATGATAGTTTGTTCGTGATGTGGACACCAAGGAACTTAACTCTCGACACGCTCCACTTCAGCCCCGTCAATGTGAATGGGGGCATGTTTGGCCCTCGTTTCCTCATCTGCTTTGTCTTGCTCATGTTGAGGGAGAGGTTGTTGTCCTGGCACCACACTGACAGGTCTCTGACCTCCTCCCTATAGAATGTCACATCGTTGTCGGTGATCAGGCCTACCACTGTTGTGTCATCAGCAAACTTAATGATGGTGTTGGAGTCGTGCAAGGCCACACAGTTGTGGGTGAGAAGGGAGTACAAGAGGGGACTAAGTGTTGCGGATTAGTGTGGCAGATATGTTGTTGCCTACCCTTACTACCTGGGGTAGCCCGTCAGGAAGTCCAGGGTCCAGTTGCAGAGGGAAGTGTTTAGTCCCAGGGTCCTTAGCTTAGTGAGGAAATTTGTGGGCACTATGGTGTTAAACACTGAGCTGTAGTCAATGAACAGCATTCTCACATAGGAGTTCCTTTTGTCCAGTGTGTAGTGTGATTGAGGTTGCATCATCTGTGGATGTGTTGGGGCGGTATGTGAATTGGAGTGGGTGTGTTGATGTGAGCCATGACCAGCCTTTCAAAACAATTCATGGCTACTGACATGAGTGCAATGAGGCGATAATAATTTAGGCAGGTGGGTCTATGGTGGTCTGATTGAAACATGTAACTATTACAGACTCGGTCAGGGAGATGTTGAAAATGTCAGTGAAGACACTTGCAAGTTGGTCTGCGCATGCTTTCACTACACTTCCTGGTAATCCGTCTGGGCCCCGCGGCTTTGTGAATGTTGTCCTGTTTAAAGGTCTTGCTCACATCGGCTACGGAGAGAGTGATCACACAGTCATCCGGAACAGCTGGTGCTCTCATGCATGCTTCAGTGTTCCTTGCCTCGAAGCGAGCATAAAAGGCATTTAGCTCGTCTGGGAG